>NW_017307423.1:537613-559427 GCF_000935625.1 Nanorana parkeri | reverse complement strand
GATCATCCAGCGGCTCCTTCGGGGGTGAGCGCTACACTAAAATGTGGCAAATCATACAACAAAATATTGTTGGCCTAATATTAGGATGTTCAGAATCCATATCTTAACAACATGCCAAAGAAGGTATTGTGGCCCATGAGAAATATAAGAAAGAAGATAGGGTGAATGGAGTAAAGATTTTCTTCTGCTGTTAAGCAGAGGAAAAATAGAGAGGAAGAAAAAGGAGGGGGTAAGTGAGTGTAGTGGGTGCGGAGGGAACAGGACAATGACTGTGTATCTTTAAAGAAAATGTCTTGCATTGGTGCATATCAAAGTGGACCCAGGGTACCCACACTTATTCATAGGTTGTAAGAGCATTATTCATTGAATAATGCTATGAGGGATTCCATACGTTTAATGTCACAAATATTAGAATGGGAGTGTGGTTGTCCCATGTGTCCACCACCAGTAAGAGACAATTAAACATCTGTTGACTGTTAAAACATGCAAGTGTAACTTTCTGGCAACTTTAGACAGGTTGGGTGAAGGAAGACAAAGAAAGTATGCTGCTGGGTTGAGCATAAGTAAGATTTTTAGAAGAGTGTAATTGAGATCTTCTACTCCCTGCCAAAATAAATACATCTTAGGGCAGCTCCAAAATATGTGCAACAGTGTCCCCAAGTGTTAAAGGCACATTCAACAGTGGTCTGAACAGCTTTTTTTCCACAGCAATATCATATGATGTCTGAGACTGTCGGGTGTAGCTGGTGTATAGAAAAGGGATACCAGGGGAGAAGAGGAAACTTTAAATGGAATTTTAAATATATAAACATTCCAGATCCTTTTAGTAAATGTGATTGCAGCCAGTAGATCTAAGCTTCTGAATTCAGAAGTGGTTCCCCAAAGCAAGACGTTGCAGTGGATTAGGGCTATCCACAGTTTTTTTCAATCTCAGACCATTTATTGTAGGAGTACAAATTAGATTAGAGCATCAGTGATGAGGGGAAGGTATTAATGTCTAAATATCTGAGTTTCAGGAATAACAGTATGAGGAACACGGTGCTTCAAGAGTCTTGGAACTCAAGTTGAAAAGAAGAGCTTCTGATTTAGAATCATTAAATCTTATGGCATGATAGAGTCTCATATTTATTTAATACAGACATGTAAAATCAGGATGGTGGGTAAAGGTTGCATAGGAGTCAATAATATATCGTTCTTGAAGAGCAACAGTTTGAAGGAATGATTATGGATGTGGACCCAGGGAGAGAGACAGGGGACATCTGTCATGTTCTTAATTGGAAATTGACTGGAAGTGGTTTGAGGAAGTTTCACAGATGCAGAGGGTATAGCATAGTGGGCTTGGATAACTCTAAGGAAAGGTCCCTTGAACTACGAATTATACCTTTCTTGCACCAATCAGATGTCAAATATACTTTTCTCCTAACATTTAGATGTCAATGCCCTGACTGCCTTAACTTAAGAAAAGGTAAAATTAAGTTGCTTTGTATAGGCTACTATGCAAACCTGACTCCTCCTCATTCTGTACATATGCACTCGGGTCCATTCATTCTTACAGGGAGAACCACACTCCAAGCAACTGCTGGAGGCTACCATAGAAATGAATGGAGGCATGGGGTCTGAAGGCAAGTATAAGTTGCCTGCACTTAGGGGGTTAAGGGACTTTGATGAAGTTGTCCTTTAAATTCTTGCCACTAGTTTAGCCCCACTTCCCTGCAAGTAAGCTCCACCTGCTTCACTGTAGCTGTATGTAGAGTTTGAATTGAAGGTTATGGTGTCATAGGGACTGATTTATAAAACAGTGGTGTGGGGCAAACAAAAGGGTCAGATGGAGGAGGAAACCTGTCATATGACTTTGTCAGGTTAAGTGACAGGATTCTCCTCCTATTCCAGAGTGTTCATGCAGTGTAATGCTGAACACACTCTACTTCACTCTCTGCATTTATATCAATGAATTGTAAAATGCAGGTGTAGTGTAGAGCAATCAATAAATTGACCCCAGAGTGTTGTGCTAAATGATAGACGAGCCTTATATACATAAGGCTACACAAATTGCACTGCCACTGAAAAAGTCAAACTTCATGAAGGCATGCAGAAATAGATTAGACCTTTTGGACCTGTTAATACCTGTTTATTTTAAGTAACGGGTCAATTACTGCAGTACACTGCAACAAAGGTGCATGATGAAGGTGGATGGGAGCCCTTTGGAACTCACAAATGTGTTGGCCCTTTATTAAATGCAATGACAAATAAATCTGGTCTGGACAAAACCTATCAAGCTGTTTTACAATAACAATAAAAGCTTGACATGCATTCTATTTAGGTATGTTCAGATACCAAGTACCATACTAGGTACAAGTACAGATAATTTTCCAGCTCCAAGACTAGACTAGAGAAAAACTCAAAAGTTACGAGGCAGCTGTCATTTTTAAGGAGCATATGGGGCTCCTGGGATTTGAGCAACCCTGTTTTAATATATGATTTGTATGCTAAAGTGCTAGCTACCATATTGTTTTCTTGATTGTATTCTAACTGGAAGGACATGCTTGTTTACGTAGAACACGACCTCTTTATTGTCCACACAGGTGTTGTTTTCAGTACATTCACTAGTAGTAAAAATAACCATGCAATGAGCAACACTGGAAGCCCACAATGGCTAATTTTGGATAAACACAACTGACAGTGGAATGTTGCCCATATCAACCTGTCAGATGCCATCTGTCTTTGTGTGCATGTGAGGGTGCCCACTCACTTTATGATCCATTTGGAAAAAAAATGATATTATTCTGATTGTTCTGTTAGAAAGTGTAAAATGAAATACATGTGTACAAACAACAGATTGCCAGTTGTGCATGCTGGTCTTATTGTATACAGGCGAATGCATTTGCTGGAATTACTTAGCTGGTATTCTGTAATCACCTGTGTTTTCTGATCACTTTTTAAAGTGAATCTGTGACATGAATATGCACACTACAGTATTTAAATATAGATTAAAAAGGGGGCGCATGCGGGCAGCTGACGATGAAGGAAGCCTTCTGAGACGGCTCTGCAGCTCACCCAGGCAATCCCGCTTGTAACCCGGAAGTTCGCCCCACTCACCCGATTTAATATCTCAACCGGCAATCGGAACACTCCCTGCACCAGACTATGTCGTCTGCAGCGCCCAAACACCCGCAGAAGGGGAAACAACAGCCCATCACGGAAGCGGTGGCCAGGGCCTTGGCCAAGATGGCGCCCGCGGCCCACTCACATGAGGTAACGGCCCGCACAGCCTCGGTGTCCAGCAGTGACATGGACGAGGGGGATCTTGGTAGCCATAAAGGAGATCGCTCCCGCAAACGTTCCCAAACAACTTAACTGCAGCGATTTGACGCCATGCTCCAGAAAGTGCTCCAATCCAATTCAAAGCAGATAAAACTCCTCGCTGCTTAAGGAAATCAGGGACATAGGCCACTGCACTGCTGTAATGGAAGATAGGTGTGATGACCTTAAGACAGACCTAACCACCTTCATTGGAGATATAGAGACCCTTTGGGAGGAAAACTCACAGCTAGCTTCAAAGCTAGAGGACTTGGAGAACAGGTCCCGGCGCTCTAATCTACGCATCCGCGGCCTCCCTGAGCACATCATGGACCTAACCTCCACGGCGACGGCACTCTTCCAAGAGCTAGCCCCTGATATCCCTCTTGAACGACTGGAGATAGAGACCCGCAGGCTCCCTGATGGTCCCCCCCGTGATATCCTGGTCAAGCTACATTTCTACCGCACCAAGGAAACCCTGGCTGCTGCAGCCAGGGCCAAGGCACAGCAGGGTCCGCTCTCATTCCAAGGCCACGAGTACCAAGTGTTCGCAGATTTGGCCCCTACCACCATAACCAAGAGGAGGTCCCTGCGCCCCTGCCTCGAAGTCCTCTCCAAGCATCAGATTCCTTACAAATGGGGATTCCCCTTCCGCTTGCTGTTCTCCCATGGGGGTAAGCATCACTCTTGTACCACCCTAGAAGAAGCACAACGCAAAATGGCCGGATCAGAACCACTCCGGTGAATCAAGTCGCCCTGCGGTCAAGATGACCACCAACTACGGTTTTCCCAATACCCCGCCAGAGTTCTACCATTACCCCACCGAGAAGAAATGTATTCCCCGTCTGTTGACCATCCTAAGGCACACCCCTGCTCTCACTACCCGAGTTGTATGCCCACGGGAACTGTTAACTTCTTTTTATCATATATCCTTTATGACGATGTTCTGCAATGTTATGCATATGTTCATGTTTTAACCAGGTTCTCGGATTGACCAGTGACAAGGGGAAGATCTTTAGCGAACTCTAAGGCCCTTATTGGTGGCTCAGGCCTAACTCTCTTTTCCAAACCCGCACCCCAGTACTCTGGGTGCACCTTACAGTGGTCCCTCTGTGAGCCCTGAGGTAGCCTAACAACTAGATCTCTGATACCCCATTTACTAACCTCCCCATCGCCCCCTGTCACTGCCCACATCCGATCGTTACACCGGATACTCTAATCAAACTAAACTGTATTGGAGTTCATGTCCCAATGTAATGTTGTTAATCCGGGTGGACTTCCAATTTATTATAGTTTGCTTAAGACTTTGCCTGGGTGAGTACATCACTGTGCTTCCCGTACCTTGGATACCTTGGGTGGCATAAGGAGCAATGCCTCCTTCCACCCAATGTTCCGAGCTTGTAGTGGAATTTATCCATTATCCGTTTTTGTGTATGTTGTGATGTCTTGTGTGTTTTGTCTAGTGCACCCCCTCCCCTTGTGTCTCCCTGTCTTTTCCCCCTCTTTTCTCCTCTCTTGGGTCCAAATACCAACTCCTGAGTCGAAACATGTACTGGTACATACGACCGTGACAAAGGGCCCCCATACTTCTGGACTGGGTGAGTACCATGAGAATAACTACCACTTATCTTCCTATGTCCCTTAAGCTACTGAGCCTCAATGTTCAAGGCCTCAACTCCCCTAACAAGAGGACGCGGGCCTTTAGATTTTTCCAATCCTCCCATGCAAACGTAATCTTTCTACAAGAAACCCACTTCTCCAGATCGTCATCCCCCAAATACTTTAGTGCCCAATTCCCTCAAATCTTTATGGCCAATGACTCGTGCAAAAGAAGGGGTGTCCTTATCGGCTTCCGCAGGTCAGCTAACTTTACGTGTCACGCGGAGACCCGTGATCCTCAGGGTCGTTACCTGATCCTCACGGGCCTTCTGGATGATCAAGAAATAACACTCGTTTCCTACTATGCCCCAAATGTGGATCAGCTCACCTTTTTTGAGAACTTCTGGAAAAAATACATACCTGCTCGACGGGCGTGGTCATCATGTGTGGAGATTCCAACATGGTACTGTACCCGCATCGAGACAAATCCAAAGCCTCTTCCGCATGCTTGCACATGGCGAAGCCATTTAGGGATCTGATGTCCTCCTACTCACTCATTGATTGCTGGAGAGAAGTCAACCCAACCAAAACCGACTACACACATTACTCCCACCCTCACGCGAGTCATTCCAGAATAGACCATATTTTTTCCTCTGACACCACACATCCTCCACTCCCACATTCTACCGGTCCCATTGTCTGATCACTCAGCTGTCACCATGGTCCTTCCTGCCTTACACCCCACTCTCAATACTCCGACCTGGATCCTTAACGACTCCCTCCTCACAGATCCCGCCCACAAGATTCTTCTAGAATCCTACCTCATGGACTACATTCAAATAAACCGCACGCCAGACATTTCCCCTGTTACCCTCTGGGAGGCTCACAAGCCGGTCCTAAGGGGACGGATATTTCAATTATCCTCCCAGCTCAAGCGGGAAAGATTGCGTAAATTACACTCTCTTGAGAGGGACTTTAATGAAAGCTCCCAAGCCTTTACATCAGATCCCTCCCCTGCCCATAAAACAGCATTAGAATCAGCCCGTCAAGCACTAAACCTTCTGCTCACGGATCATGCTGCCAAACAACTCCATCGCACTGCCCACAAATTTTAACTCAAAAGCAACAAAGCAGACTCCCTTCTGGCCTCCAGACTCCGGCGGTTAGACTCCACGTTCAAACCTATTGGAGTAAGAACTCCTGCAGGAACCCACACTAGTACCCCGACCAAGGTCCTGGAGGTCTTTCAACAGCACCTTTCAAATTTATACGTCTCCCAAGACTCTTTCTCTACCGACCAAGCCAACAACTTTTTTGCAGGCCTAGATCTTCCCTCCCTCACACCATCCCAAAAAGCCTCCCTTGAGGAACCCTTTACGGAGCAAGAGGTCCAACAAACGATCAAATCACTGCCCCGGGGCAAGAGGCCAGGGGTGGACCGTTTCACTACAGCCTATTATGTTACCTTCAAAGACCTTCTGGCCCCCCTACTGACTGCAACATTCAATTCTCTCCGCAAAGGGGCATCTCTGGGCCCTGAATCCCTCACAGCCCTGATCTGTATGATACCCAAACCCTCATCCGATCACACCAATCCCTCAAACTACAGACCGATATCCCTCCTTAATGTAGACGTTAAAATAATGGCCAAAGTGTTGGCCAATAGACTTAACTGCGCGATAGGCCACTTGGTCTTGAATGACCAAGTTGGTTTCATCCCTACCAGGCAAGCTAGCGACAACATTCGTAGAATCTCTCTCTTTACCCACATAGCCAGAACTAACAATATCCCAACCATGCTCCTGTCCCTAGATATCAAAAAAGCATTTGACAGCGACTCCTGGCCCTACTTATTCCATACACTGCGACACTGGGGTTTTGGACCCTTCTTTATAAAGTGGGTGTCCTCACTTTACAACCATCCAAGCGAACGTGTAAAATATGCGGGTCTCTGCTCCCAACCCTTTCCGATCTCGAGGGGCACCAGACAGGTTTGCCCACTGTCCCCCCCTCCTTTTCGCCCTAGCGTTGGAGCCCTTAGCTCAGAAAATTCTCCGATTGCCTGACATCACTGGTATAGAACATGAGAAAACCTCACATAAGATGTGTATGTTTACAGATGACGCACTGCTCTTCGTGACGAACCCCATAGTGTCTCTGCCCAACCTTGCCAAGCTCCTGTTGGACTTCGCCTCAATCTCAGGTCTAACTATCAACCCCTCCAAATCTACAGCTCTAAACATCATTTTACCTCCGGCCTTGGTTGACTCCTTGCGAGACGTACATCCTTATGCGTGGAGGAAGGATCACCTACCATATTTGGGAATCAAATTGGGGAGCTCCTACCAATCTTTATACTCAGCAAACTACCCTGACATGATTTCAAAATTGATCGCCTTGTTGAAAACCTGGTCCCAATATCACTTATCCTGGCTAGGAAGGATTGCAGCAGTCAAGATGAATCTCTTGCCCAAGATCCTTTACTTATTTAGGGTCCTGCCAGTAGCGGTTCCAGCTCCCGCCATTAGAAAGCTCCAAACCCATATCTTCAAGTTCATATGGGGAGACAGAAAGCCTAGAATACCCAGGCGTACGCTATACCTACCAAAATCTAAGGGAGGACTGGCAGTCCCGCACTTGTCTAAACACTTCTTAGCGGCACAAATGGGTCAATTGGTAAAATACCATTTGTAATCGAAACTCCAGCTTGGGTGGCCTTGGAAAACGCCTTAGTGAAGCCCGCTTCATTGGCTAACCTGTTATGGCTAGCCCCTAAATGCAGACCCCCCATCTCAAACCCCATAACCTCACATTCCCTCAGACTGTGATACTCTATTAAAGTACAATACGGCCTAATTTCCCCACACTTACCACTTATGTCCTTCTTAGACAATCCTTCCTTCATCCCTGCACTAACAGACCCGTCGAGATTCAGGGCCTGGACCACCCGCAACCTCACCCACTTCTGGCAATTGCAAACTGACTTGGGTGTGAAACCCTTCCCGCACCTGCAGGAACATACGAACCTGCCAAACAATGAGATATTCCGCTATCTCCAAATTACTAACTACATTAATACCTCCACCCCAACACAGAGGAGCTCCTGATCACTATCCCCCCTTCGAGCAAGTTTGCCGCAATGACCCGCACAGCCCTGGACTTATATCACTTCTCTATGCCATTCTAGTCTCCCCTACAGACACTCCCCCCCTCCTATGTGAGACACTGGGACAGGGACCTTGGGTTGACTAATGGTGTAATTTTTAAATCCTCATAACCCTGTTGATTCCGGAGAGAAAGTTCGTTAGTACTACGCTCAGGCTAAGCGGTCCCTAGGTCTGAAAGACAGCTCCAGCACTGCAGCCGGAAAACATCTCTCCTACTGCCCGATTCTAACGCGGGAAGAATATACCTGAAGGAAGGACGGGATCGGGTACCATATCATCAAGACCCTGATATCTGCGCATATCCACCGTAACCCGGTTAGTACCCATTACTAAGCGGGCTGTCGGACTAAGGAGATAGGAACCAACAATCATCCGTCTTCTGCCCCCCCCCTTTCTCTTGTTTTTATATCTACTCTTCATATCGCTCATTGAACATTGCTGTCTCTGGCATCGCCTTCACCTATTTAAAGAAATAATTCAAGATCAATATAGATCACTGAATACTATTCTTTGGATTTTTTTGGGCTATTTAGATTTTTTTTTTTTGTCAGATCTTTTAAATAACTGTCACAGATTATCCACTGTAATCTTGTTGAGACGCTTTTTCTGATACTGTGTTATATATTTCAATGAAGTTGTAATGCCGCATTATATTCACTAATCGTAACTGATTTATCTACTATCATACAATTTCATTTATTATTACTTAAGCTTAATCGAAGCTGACTTTATCCATCTTATTATTATTTAATTTTATTATCTATTTTTTATCATCTAAGCTTATCACGATTTTTCACCTATGTTTGTATGTAATTAATATTTATTAGCTATAGGCTACACTTAACCTTTAGTTAATTGCTCACTTATGTTGTTCACACATTGATACAAATTCAACTTTTTTCGTTTACTTTTTTATGATTGTTTCTAACACACATAATTTAAACATTGATATACATTGATCACTTAACCCAATCTGTGAACATCTACACACATCTTGTTGACTCCATCTCTAGCGCTGTGTTACAAATACTCTATCTATTTAAAGGTGGTTTACCTCCTTTTATTTCATAGCTGCTTTTGGTACAAGTACAATTTAGACATTTCCAGGAGAGCAGATTTATTTTTTCCTATTTACTATTGTGATGGTACTTGGTGCCTACTAGGGTGGCTACCTACAAACCCGATTGCTCTCCCAACTGCTTTCGAGGTCGTCCAGATAGAGGCACATTCTTCCACATTTGGTGGAGCTGTCCACTAGTCTCTGACTTTTGGGAGCTCATACTCAATATCCTCTCATCCCTGTTCTCGGTGCCGATACCCAAGGACCCTAACTTTGCGCTTCTCAACTGCAGACCAGAAGGCCTATCACATAAACAGTTTAACCTTTCAATGCATATTTGCACCTCCGCCAAAAGGGAGATAGCGAAGAACTGGCTGACCCCCACCCTAAGTCTCACCAGTGTCATAAATCATGTCCATTGGGTTATGGCCGACGAAAAACGAACTGCGCAACTTAGCGATAGAATGACCAAATTTGAAAACACCTGGTCCCCATGGATAGACAAGTACTTAGACCCGGGCACCCCTCGCTGTCTATGCTCTATTTAACCATCTCACCACTGTTGCCATATATATCGCACCCTAATACCATTACACGATCCGACTGCCCCTCCCCCCTTTCTTTTTCCCGCTCTTCACTTCTCTCTCCCTTCTGACCCCCTTGCACCCTGCCGTAAGTGTACCCCCCCACCTTATGTTGTCATGTCTGTGTTGTGTGGTGTTGTTGCTCGCTGCTCTGCCCGGCTGGTTCCAATCTACATTAGCGGTAGTCTATCTACTACCACCTTCGGAATCTACGGGGTCTGGGGTACTCCGGAAGGTACTTGGAATACACCCTGACAACCTCCTAACATAATATCCTCGGTACTGAATGTTTTACTAACCCAAATATAAGGGCAGGAGCCTAGAAAGGTTATAGGCTAAGTATTTAAATTGTAAGAAAATATATTAAGTATAACTAATCCAATATTCCCGGAAGACCTCTGTCTCCCCAGATCTACTGTCATACAAATGTGATTACCCCAGAATCTGTAACCGCCCCATGCATATGTACCACGATGTACCTAAATATTACTACTGCATGTCCTCCTATTGATATTATGGTCTGCGCACCTCATTGTGTGATGTTTTGTATTGTTGGATGTACTGTGATAAAACAATAAAAACATATAAAAGCATTTTAAAACAAATGCTCATTTATCTATGTAGCTATGGGCATTGAAGATAAATTAATGTTTAAAGTTCACAACAGAGGCACAGAAATTTTAGATTTTTTCTGAGAGTAGATCCCGGCAGCTTATTAGCCTCTAATGTAAACAAATAGCAACTGTTTCTAACCTGTTACAAATCTACTGACTTTAGAGTCTTTGTCGCTATCTTTGATGACCTTTGAGAATGAATTACTTCACATAACAAGCAGCTAGAGAGGTGAAAAAAACTCTTTTACAGTTTGTTGGTAATATATGGATGGTTCAATGTCCATAGTATGGACATACGTGCACACTGTAGTGAGGAAGTAGGGGAACTGCAATTGCTGCTTCCATGCTGTCATGGTGATCCAGTGGCTTAGCACTTTCACGTAGCAGTTTTGACTTCACTCTGACTTTCACAATCTGCATGTTCGGGGTTAATGTCTCAAAGTACTAATGTGTGAAAAAACAGACAGCTAGTACTTTAGAACAAAGCAAGCAGTACGAGCATCTATATTTCTCTCATTAAGGACCAGGACAAAGTAAAGGCAGAGTAGGCAGCTGTTTTAGGTGCTGTGCAGGAGGGGGAGTGCAGTTGGGGTGGGGTAACTCCTGCCTGTGAAGGGATGCACTTTGGCATCCTCACCTTGTTCTGGCAATGTCTGAGTACAGGTTTCCTTAAGAAAATGTATATTGTTCAGTGGTATATTTGTATGAAATGATTACACAAATGTGAACATAAAGAAATAAAACAAATAAATGTGAAAATAGACTAAACTATATACATTGCAAACCTTGTGTGCCAATAGAAACTTAGATGTTCAATTGGTTGAATTGGGCAACTTTTTCTTGCATCTAATTTGAATCAGTGTCCCAATACCTTGATCAGTATCAGCTGCAAACAGCCTCAGGTACATGCTGGTAGCACTATGTAAGTAAATGAAGTCCTGTATTTCTATACTGTACGAAGATTCAAAACACTTTCAAAAAATTGTCTGAATGGGTTAATGCACCATGTTATTATTATAAGTTGACAAGATAAAGACTATTGTGGATAAACTGTTATATATTAACAAGGGAAAATGTGAGTTGCATACTCGAAATATATTAAAATGTATATTTGTAAAACATATAAGCGCTGTTTTAAACATATAAACACATTCTAGATTGTTGTCACGGGTTAGGTGCGACGTTTCTCGCGGGAGATGAGCATTCAGCTAGGATTATAAACAGCAAGTAATTGTAGTGAGTGCATGCATTACAAAACAGCTTATGAAGGCGGACAGATTGTCTGATGCAGAAAAGATAAGCAGGATGTCTCACAGGTGAAAGTGATTAATATGAAGAGATGTTCAGACTTCATTTTGGCAGAACATTTTGTGAAGATTTGATTTCACATGCAAAACTACACCAAATCACACGCAGTATTTATTTTTACTATTCAGCCTTTTTTTTTGTGCTCAGAAAATTATACCTGTGGCAGATTCAGAGATAAAATATTCAGAGATAAAATATAAAATAGATTAAAATGAAAACATAAAGGACAGTAAGAGTTGAAAATTGAAAGCTGGGGCTACATCACTGATAAGCATCATAAGGACCAGCATAAAACAAGACATTTATTTTTAGGAAAAATCATTTTGCTGTTCTACAACAAATATCAAGATATTTGCAACTTTTAAAAGTTAGGATTCCAGCTTTGGACGCACAATTTTGGCTCAATTCGACATATGCACTGCATTCACAAAATATGTTATTGACAGTAGTGGCAAATGCAAAACATGTCATACTAAATGAACTTCAGATCTCAAATACTGATTGTCTGACACAATTATAAGACTATTTATTACAGGTATTTACATAGCGCTGACAATTTTTTACACAGCATTTTACATTCGCATCAGTCCTTACTCTTAAGGAGCTTACAATCTAGGGTCCCTATCTCACATGCATACAGGGCTGATTTAGACAGGAGTCAATTAACCTACCAGCATGTCTTTGGAGTGTGGGAGGAAACCAGAGTACCCGGAGGAATCCCACACAAGCACAGGGAGAACACGCATACTCCTTTTCCAGATATTGACCTGGCCAGGATTCAAACCAGGGACCCCCATTGAAGCAAGGGAGAAGATGTAACCACTACGCCACTGTGCTGCTCTATTACAACTTGATAGTAGTGTGAGCCCAGGTCAGTAGGTTTATGCCAGTGGGTGTGTTTATGACAGCCCGGGGCTTACAAGAAGTGGGTTGAATGACAATGGTTGTAGTTCACCCCGGAAGAAGCACCACCTAGTGGTGGAGAGGGCTTTGTGCTGGTGGCAATGGTGGATAAGGGGGGTATAACAATTTAAATGTTGCTACAAAATCACTATTAAATGAAAGTTTTATCTAAACCCAAAAACAAAAAAATTATATATTGCAACTTACCAATTCCCAAATGTTATATTCGTTTTCTTTTTAGGCTTTTTTCCTTTATTTTCAACGGTTGATCCAGCAGTCAGGAAGTCTGTTATTTTTTTAACTTCCTTTAACAGAACAAGATGTCCATCAACCATGGAAATTTAGTGCACAGAAACAGAATATATTGTCCATATTTTTTGTAAAATATAAAAGATGGGGTCACGCCAGGTAAATAGATACCAAACATGCCAAGCCTTAAAATTGAGTTCGTATGTGAAACCGCAAAAAAAACTACATTAAGCAAAATTTCCCATAGTTGACGCTTTAAACACTTTTATGGCCCATGAGTTTAGTGTTAACAGTGATTGATGGGCCTAAAATTATTGCTCTCACTCCGAGGCTTGTGATGATATATAACAGGTGTGGCGCAATTTTTTTTGCATCCGCCACGTGTTTGCGTTGTATGTGCATGCATGTGGGGGGCGGGGGACTTAAATTTATTTTATTTTTTGCATTAAGGTCAGGGCAGCCTTCAGAAATTTCAGGGCCCCATACACGGCTTTAGGTCGCATACCCCCCCCCACCAAGCCGCGCACCACCTCCACGCTGATCCATCACACTGTTTATACACAATAGTGGCCAGATTATTATGACCCTCCCATCAGTACTTCGTTGGGCCACCTTTTGCCTTTAATACTGCGGCGATTATTTTTGGCATTGACTCCACGAGATGTTGAAAGGTGATGCGAGGAATCTGACACCATGTCTGATGAAAAGCACTGTCCAGTTCTGTGAGATTTGATGGTTGTGGAACCGGCTGCATGATGGCTCTTTCAACTTCATCCGACAAATGCTCAATTGGATTGAGATCTGGTGATTGTGGGGGCCACCTAAGCAAGGTAAAGTCTCCCTCATGTTCTTGAAACCACTCCTGCACAATACGAGCACCGTGGCATGGCGCATTGTCTTGTTGGAAGAAGCCATCTCCATTGGGATACGCCATCAACATGATAGGATGAACTTGATCAGCAACAATACTTTGGTATGTTGTGCTATTCAGACGTTGTTCCACACGAATTAAAGGGCCCAAATCATGCCAGGAAAACATGCCCCAAACCATAACACTGCCCCCACCAGCTTGAAGAGTTGTACTCATGCATGTGGCGTGCATGCTTTCATGCTGTTCCCGCCAAATTCTCACTCTGCCATCTGCATGATGCAACTGGAAACGTGATTCATCGGACCACATGACTTTTTTCCAATGCTCGACTGTCCAATCCTTGTGTTCCTGTGCGAATTGGAGACATTTTATCTTGTTAACTGCAGACAGCAAAGGTGTTCGAACAGGCCTTCGGCTTCCATATCCCATAAGTTGCAGTGTACGGCAAACAGTGCGTTCAGAGATCATTTGAGAGGATCCCTGATTAAGATCACCAGTAATTTGATGCACTGTTGCCCTTCTGTTGTCTTGCCAGTCTCCTTTCTGCCCTAACATTGACTAGTTGCTGACGGCCACAGTTCGTATGTTCAGACCCAGATTTGCGGCTGACAGTCCAGTCTTTAAACACTTTAACAACAGCTGCTCTTGAACATTTGACATTCTGCTGCTTTGCTGATACTCGCTCATCCCACGTTCAAAGGCTGTTAAATCGTGTTGTTTACCCATATCTTCAGTAAAAAATCCCTTCTACTGTTGTGGTAAACCACCTGCTTCCCTATTTATAATGGTCTGGCCCTCTAGCAACTTAGGCGTGAAATTATAGCTAATTTGCCTACAAACGTCAGGTGGTCATAATAATCTGGCCACTCCGTGTATATATAGCTCTGACATCTCTGTACAGCATTGCGGTATATATAACATTGAGCCGGTCACATCAGTCTCTGCACAGAGGAGCGTACACTCTAATGTCCCCCCACAGTCACATCAGTCTCTGTACAGAGGAGCTTACACTCTAATGTCCCCCCACAGTCACATCAGTCTCTGTACAGAGGAGCTTACACTCTAATGTCCCCCCACAGTCACATACTATTATTATACATTTATATAGCTCTCAGACTCTCGGCTTAGTGACGTGCTGGACTACGGTATACACCCAGATGGCAGAGTCCACATGTTCAGGTTCCGCCATCTTGGTGTATACCAAGATATTCTCCAAAATGGCGGCATGCGCAGAACATGCTGGCGGCCGATATAGTCGCCGCTCGATCTGCAATTTCTTTGTGCAGTTTCGGATTCGGAGGCTCATTGCCTCTGAATCCAAAACAACACTAAAATTAGTTTCCTTTGACGAAACCAAAAAAAATGTTTCTCATTTTCATTTGTTTCATCTGAACCAAATTTATTTGCCCTGCATGTCTATTACAAACCACAGCAAACCATATCATCTGACTAGTATACTGCACATATGCACAAAACATAACACAACATAACACAGGTTGTAAAATAAAAAAATATAAGAAAAATAAACGGTCGCCCCAGCAACCAATCATATATTTACATGTACCCAATCTGCCCCTATACAGGATACATTTCCTTACCAGTGCCAATAAACTTTAAAAACCAAAGAGTTCTCACCAGGGGCAGATGTGGGCACCATTTTTTCAGTGGGGGGCCCGGGACCACAGGGGCAGTAGGTCCGCTCTCCCTGTATCTACAGCCCCTTCCCCGCTACCTCTGGGCACTTGTCTGCACCTCTGTCAGACGAGGATAGTGATGGCGAATGTTTTTGAACCCGAGCACCCAAACTGTGACGCAAAAACAATGTATTTATCTCAAAGTGCCAACACTCAAAATAACTTTAGTATTGCATTGCAGTTTGGGCACTAGGGTTTAAAATATTTTTAGCATCACTGCCTCAGGCAGCATAGGGAAACACACAAATTCAAACATTTATGCACGCAATAAAACACACACATGACACGCATTAACCACTTGCTGTCTGGAGCAATTTCTTACATTTGCGCACACATGATAAAATCTGATTTTGGGTATTGTAGTTTTTTGAGGTTTCACACGCATGCGCAATTTTAAGGCTTCACATGTTTCGTGTCTTTTTACCCGACGTGACCCCGTCTCTTATATTTTACCAAAAAATGGGTAATAATACATGTTTTATAATTTAATATAGGGGAAACATTTTTAGTTTTTTAATTTTCGGTAATTGTTCCTTACTATAGTAAATATTAAATACCACCAAAAGAAAGCTCTATCTGTCCCCAAAAATGGTATAAAATTAATTTCAGTACAGTACAGTGTTCTGTACAGTACAGTGTTGCATGACGGAATAAATGTCATTCATAGTACCGCAGTGCTGAATACTGAAAAATGGCTGGGACAGGAAGGGGGTGTAACACCCCAAACTTCAAGGGGTTAAAAAAAATTTGGAATTTTATGTTACTTTCATTTTTACAATTTGTTTTGTATTTTTTACACTCAGCTTTATTGCTATCACATAGGGGGCTAACAAGTCCCCTATGTAATAGCAAATATGATGTAACAGATCGCCTTTATGGAGATACCAGGGATCTTTCAGACCCTAATGTTACCTAGGGACCCTAAAGAAGCTTAGATGCACATCACTTCCGGGGTCCAGTAATCGGAGAAGAGATCCGCGGCTAGAAGCTAGAAGGGCATGTGAATAAGCCCGTACAGCACTCCTTCAGCTCTACTGAACCGAAAGGCTCCTGGGGCCGAAGCTAGCCGAAGGATCGGCCGAAGCTACGGCCAGATGCTTCGGCAGCTTTGTGAATAGACTCCTAAGTCTTTGTTGTATCCTGGGTTCCGTCAACCTCTTGGCTATATTTTGTGATGAACTCTGTGTTTTATCATGGGCGTCAAACCCGTTTCCCTCCTGAGTGTATACTGAGGAGAAAAAAGTGTTCAGCACTTTGGCCCTCTCCTTGTCATTTGTGACCAACTTCCCGTTTTCGTCCTTTATTGGGCCTATCTGCTCCTTTCTCCCCTTTTTACTGTTTATATATTGGTAAACAATTTTGGGATTTTTTTTACTATCTGTGGCAATATTCTTTTCGCACTCTATTTTAGCTGCCGTATTGCTAGTTTGCATATTTTATTACATTCTTTGTAGTTATGGAAAGCCAATGCCGTCGCCTCCATCTTATATTTTTTAAATGCCACTCGCTTTTCCTTTTTGTGATGCTTTACATTTTTACAGGTTTTACAGGTTTTACAGCCATACAGGTTTTGTTTGTGATCTTTTACTTTTATTACCCAGCGGTATACATTTGGCAATGGCAATATGTAATGTGTTTTTAAAACATTACCACTTTTGGTCCGAGTTCAGTTTGTGAAATAAATGTTCCCATTTGATGTCCCCCACTAGGTGGTGCAGTTTATCAAAGTTAGCCCTTCTGAAATTAAGGGTTCTTGTCCTACCAGCACGCTTCTCTTTCCTGTATCCAATATTGAAAGTAATCACATTGTGATCACTATTGCCCAGAGTTAATTGAGTGTCCTCAATTAACTCTGCATTATTAGTAATGATTAAATCTAGGATGGCATTTTTCCTAGTTGGGACCTCCACCATCTGGTCCATGAAATTGTCTCGCAACATGTTAGAAAGGGGGCCGCCTTTGTTGAACTTGAGGTTCCATTAGCCCAATTTATATCTGGATAATTTAAGTCGCCCATCTCGACTACATTGCCCTCCCTCCCAGCTATTTCTATTTCGGACTGTAGTTGAGCCTCCTCCTCCTCCTCCCCTATATTTGGCGGTTTGTAACAAATACCCACAATTAGTTTATGCCCAGCGTCCATTATTTCTAATTCTAGCCATAAGGATTCCCCGTCTTCTCCACTATTTTTCCTGAACAGGTTATACCCCTCTATATTGGTGGTCCAATCATGTGCGCTGTCTAGCCAGGTTTCCGCTATTCCCACTATATCGAAGTCCTCTTTGAGTATCATAAGTTCAAGGTCTTCTAATTTATTAACTAGACTTCTAGTGTTGGTGTACATACATTTAATTCCTGTCTTGTTATGGGACCAAAGTTTACTTCCATCGTGTTCCACACTGCTTTTATTTTTTGGCCTTGGTACTGGTCGGCCATTCTTAATTATGTTATCTTGGGCCACAGGATTTACTATATTGACTGCTTTGGCACTGGTGACTGGGGCGAGCCCACTATTTACCCCTTTATCCACTGTATTATTTGTATCCATGTTTATGTTTTCACTATTTAAGTTACATATTTTTATGCCCCCCCCCCCTTTATCTAGTTTAAAAGCTCCTCCAGTCTTTCCCACAGTGAGCAGCACACTGTTCGGCGCTCACGGTTCCGATGACAGATTACCCTGTCGGTTCACCTGATGATGGAATCTCCAACCACCAGGATCTGCCTCTCATGACCCTCCATCCTGCTCCCATCCTCGCCGGAGCAGACACTCCCCCTGCGGATGAAGGATGCGTCCTGCTCCAGCAGTGTCCCCCCTGAACTAATATCCCCAACATCCTGCAACTTGGCATATTTATTGGGGTGAATCAGATGAGGGCTGACCTCTCTAGCACTCTTCCCTCTACCCCGTCTTCTAACAATAACTCAGCTACCCACCTCGGGATCCTGCTCCTCCGACCCCTCCTCCTCATCCAGACCACCCTCCACGACAGCCTGGTGCGTTATGTCCAGACTCTTTTCCATGATGGTTATGCTCCTAAGTGTTGCCAGTTTGTTGTTTAGATCCAGAATCTGGGTTTCCAAACAAACAACTCGCTCACATCTAGCGCAAATGTATTCCCCCTCGAACGCATGTTCAAGGAACGCATACATTGCGCACAACATGCACCTGGTTGCATACCCACTCATGGAAGACATTATTTTATTCCACCCTTTCTTATTTTATTATAAAGAAGATTAATTAGTTGTATATTTCTTTATTTATGTTAACGGTTCTCAAGTGGCTCTTTCAATAACCTGCGGTTAAGTTACACTAGTGCCCTTAGTTTTAGACCACTTAAAGGCAGGCATAGATTTTGGCTTGTTGACACTGGGAACTTTGCCATTAGGGTTAAAATGTACACACCAAAAACGACAGTGCAAGTAAATGCAAACAGGCACACGCATGGGCCATATTTCTCATAAGGCACTAGTGCACCACACCACTGTTAAGAGCAGGATAGTAAGAGGGTCAATGTCAAAGTGCAATATCTAATTTATGTAGTTATTTCTTCTGACAGATCAGCTCTAGATGCCTATGGTTAAATCAAACAGAAGAAAGAAAATGAGAGGGCCAGTATCAACTGAAAGGAGTTACAAAGCTCTTTGTGAATTTAGTAACTTATATCCATATCCTCTTTCTCCGGAGGTTCCTAATTGGTGTTTTGTACATTCCAATGTTAGATCCAAACACAAAGCAAACAGCATTTTGTCTGTAAAACAGCATTGTAATGTTACTATCTGTAAAAACAATGTTAGGGTGTCTTACCCTTCCTCCTCCAGTTGGCTGCAGAATGGCTTGTTTTGCAGTATGTTTGACACTGCTCTTCCTCTTTGGCACCCTCTTATGACCAAACCCCGTAAACATCATCATTCTGCAACTTCTAACAATCTCATGGCAAATTCATGTCTCAGAGTGATGATGCAACACCAGTTCACTATTTAACCTTCAACTTCCAATCAGTCTCGGGCTTTGCGTGTGTTCTGATCTACCAAATGCTCTGCAGTTCCTGCTCTCCATGTATGACCCTGGCTTTGGCTGACTGATCTCCTAGTTCCTGACTCCGGCTATTGTTTCCGTTCATTCTGCTCTCAGTGTTCCCTGACATGGTTTGGCTGACTACCTGCTGTGGCATCTGACCCCTGACTTGGCACTGACAACATCCTGGAGTTTATTGTTTTTTATGTTTATTGTTTTCAATAAATTCCTTTTATTGTTTTAAACCTGCACTTTAAGTTTCTGTCAGGTTTCTTGGTTCCCTAACAAACATTAAAGATTGTGACAAAGGTAAGAAATGGTGTTATTTGCATGCACGTGGGCAGCATGAGCTCAACGTACAGTAGAGGGCATGGATAGTTCTCTCTTTACTTGCAAATACTTTTTTTTTTTTATAGAAGGCAACTTGTATTTTATGCTTATTTGCCCTTAAAAAGCAACACTTACATGATTTATTCCTTCCATGAACTACAATTCTTTCTTTTGGACACACAAGGAAAATAAAATCACTGGGGGATTGAATACGGGAAGTCAGGGCATCCAAAAACTTCTGGACAAGACCTTGGCAAAATAATGTGCTTAGTAAATCAGAGTGTCATTTCAGAGAACAGGTCTCCACTTCTCTAGAGTCCAGTGGCGACATGCTTTACACCACTGCATCTGATGCTTTGCATTGCATTTGGTGATGTAAGGCTTGGATACAGCTGCTCGGCCATGGAAACCCATTCCATGAAGCTCTCTACGCACTGTTGTGCAGTCTGAAGGCCACATGAAGTTTGGCGTTTTGTAGCTATTGACTCTGCAGACAGTTGGCAACTTCTGCGCACTGTGCACTTCAGCATGCACTGACTGCTTTAAATATTCATCAACATTTTGGAGGACACTACACCCCAGTAAATGATCCATAGATAGATAGATTGATTGATTGATTAGGTATGCAGAGTGGATAGTACAGCTGGGTTTGAAATATGGCTGATAGCAGAATATATTTGTATTTCTGAAAAGTGTTATGCTGGTCTTCATTTAAACTAGCTCAGTGAGGCAGAAATAGTGTAAATTGTTTATTGACAAAGCCCATGAAACCAGAAAAAACTCTATTAGGGGTTTAGTAAGACGGTGAGAAATCATTTTCTGGCATTACTGTGAGTTTTTTATAGGGTTTTGGTGTGTTAGGGAAACGAATGAATATATACACTGTAAAAGCACTTGGCACTACAAGCTGTCAGCAACACAGCTCTTTTGTTTCCTGGATTATCTCTCTGGTTTACTTCCAGGAAATTCATACACAGCGCTCCTCTATGTCTCAGTGTTACAATTTTTTGTGCTGTGTACTTGCATTTCAGTTTTTCTTTTTAGGATTTTTTTTTTAGGATAAAGCTGGCCCTACACCTTACAATTTATCTGCAGATTTTCTGTGGTCAGATGGAAAAGGTGCAACAGATTCCTCCATCTACACTTAACTGTGTGGATGGAGTAATCTCCACCTGGGCCAATCTGTTGCACTTTTTCCATCTGACCACAGAAAATCTGCAGATAAATTGTAAGGTGTATGGGCACCTTTAGACTTTATTCTCCATACTAACCCAAAACAAAGTTATGGACAATCTAATGCCATTCAAGAATCTGCCATACATCCAGACTTTCAGTAATTCAGATTAAATTGTGAAAAGCTACACAATGGGTACTAAATCACTGAAAGCGTTTAAGCAATGTTATTTAAAGGAGAACTATGAGATGAGTGCTTTCCACTCACCTTATAGTTCTAGCCGACCTGTGACAATGAGACTGTCACAGGTTGGCTCATAAGATCGGGAGGTGAGCGAACACATACCAGGTTCGATCACCTCTCGATCCTGTCACGGCTCCCTAGAGGGGCTGGATTCCCCTCTCCCCGCTCCGATCTGCCAGCGCTGACTGGCGGAACGGACGGGGGAGAGGGGCGGGTACAGCTGGCTCTGCCTCTAGATAGGCAGAGCCAGCTGTCACTCACGCAGCTGGGCGGATCCCGTCATCTACGTCGGGATCCGCTCCAGGTGTGGTGTCTCAGTATACCGCGAGCTGTAGCTCGCGGTATACTGAGCTTAGGGTAACGGGAGGACGCTAGTTTGTGTCCTCCCATTACCCTAAGGAGAACTATGGGGAAAAACACTGACCCCATAGTTCTCCTTTAAAGCAGAGCTAGAGCCCCTGCTATACTCAACTCGCCTCCAGTGATGTAGTGTTCACATCTCTCTCACCAGTGCTGACATCTTTATTTTCTTACAGTCTTTTTCCATGTTCAGCATCTTCAGCAAGGGCTGGATTAACCACTATGCAAAACCGAATGTGCTTAGGTCTCCAAGGGAAGGGGGAATTTTCCCCTAGCTATCATGCCCTTAAAGGATAAGTGCACTTATCCTTTTTGCCCATTTGTCCTGAGTTAACTAACCCCC
>NW_017307423.1:528933-537312 GCF_000935625.1 Nanorana parkeri | reverse complement strand
TAGTACTATGTGTCCCCAGTTATGAATGAGCAGGCTGTGATTTACATCGCAGCCTGTTCATTCAAGATTTCACCAATGGGAAGAAGCACTCAGTACAAAGGCTCCTCCCCATTCAGAAACTATTGATAGTAAGTATGAATGGGAGGAGCCTCTGTACTGAGTGCTTTCCATTCATTGAGTGCTGAGGCTGCTGAAAAAGAAATTGAGGATTTGGTGTCCTAGATTTCTTTTCTATTTTAAAAGGGAAATGTCCGGGGTCTGTTTGGACCCCTAATATTTCCAACAGCCCCCCCCCCCCCCCCCCACAGATGTATGCCTTCTGAGATTCAACTGAAGCAAACTCTGTTTTATTTACATCACGCCCCACAAGTCCTCTCTCCTGGCCACTCAGGGGCATTACAACCCCATAGACTTCTTAATTCTTAATTATTATTTGTAAAATAAATTATTTACTTCATCATTTCTAAATAAAAGGCAGTAGTAATAACTTTGATCCATGCCCAATCTGTTAGGCAGATAAAATGAAAATTATTTTTATTTAATATAGTTGTGAGGTCTGGCCTGGGGCTGACTTGGAAGAGAACTGAAGAAGATTACACATTTTCAAACTTTTATTTCACTTTCAGCACCTTTTCAGTCTTAAAGTGACATTAAAAGGCAAAAATCCTCCCCCCGACCCAATGCTAGTGTAAGGACTTACCTTATATGATGCCTCTTGATCCGATCATCTTCTTCTTTACAGTAGTTTTTTGGAGTTCCTCCAGCACTAGTGACGGCCTCTGATCCAACTCTGACTCCTGTCTCTTCCTGTCCCACGGAGTCTGTGCGGGTGCATGCTGCATTAACTTACCCTGTGTCTCTCATCTCCTTCCGGCCAAAGATCTGTACTGCGCATACGCCTGCCCCATGATCCTATGCAGCTGCCCCAGAATCTTCAGATCTTTGGACGGGAGTGCGCGATGGAGACACAGGTAAGTTTTAACCCTTTTGTAAAGTTTTTAAATGTTTTTCATATATCTACTGCTTACTAGCAGTAGATATATGCAAAAACCTGCACGGCTTTAATTATCCTTTAATATCTTGCCAGTTAAGCAGTGGAGGGGCCGAGGGGGGTGCCATTGTTGGATTGTGTTTAGTGCATCAGTTGCCTTTAATCCATCCTTATCTTTGGCCATCTTGATTTGCCATTCCAAGATGGTGTAACTCCCAAACATGTGCATGGGAGTTAATTGATGCCGCCACTGAGGCATGCTAAGAATGTACACTAATATGTGCATGTGCAGCTAAATATATATTATGAAGAAGATTGGGAGCAGGCAGTTAAGAAGGGTTTATTGCAGAAGAGACAAAAGTCTAAATTCAGAAAGCTTTAACAGTGTGACTGTAAATTTCCAATTTTATTGGTCTCAGTTCAAAATAACCTTTAACATGCAATACCATCAATTCTAATATATATATTTTTTGGTCTTGTATTTGAAAATAGTTTGTATATTCTGTATAGTCTACAGTTTACAGTATATTGAGGTGCCTAAAGGAATCCATCTTTTTAAAGTTCTTTAAATATGAATAGGAATAGTTCATCTTAATGGTAGCTAATGAAACCAGTGCATATCAGTGTACTTTCCAGGCATAGTTATATACTTACTGTGTATATGCACTCAGAACAACAATATTTTCTCCTATTTTGCTAAATTGTGCTTTCCACATTTGTTCGGCGTGGCTGGGCATGGCTCTGTCCACACAGCTCCATCATCTACTGATCAGGGTTGCAATGCATCACTGGCTACTGTGCAAAAAAATAATAAATGCACTTTTTGTGCATTTATTATTTTTTTGCAAACACTGGAATTTCCTTTTAAATATCATAGTAAGACTTAGTCCTTTGTGTTCAAAATTGTGTAACTTACAAGCCCCAAAGTTAGCAAGCTCTGGAAAAGATACTTCTTTCAACAATAAGATGGGTACATTTTCTGAAAAAAATTGCTAATTTTATTCCAAATGTTGTAAGCATGAAACATTTCAGACCCAGAATTATTTTGGCACTGTCAATTAGTAAAATACATCATGTCTAATAAAAAAAATAGTATTAGTTATAGAATTTGAATGTTGGCAATGTAGCATGTCTTTTAGTATTGCAGTAATGCTGAGCATTTGAAATGGCCCTGAACTCAAAAAGTGAAGATTTGCCATGTCATAGGGAACATGTTAATTGTACCTAAGCAGTACCCTAAAAAAATCTACCTTTTTGTGTTTAATTCCTCCTGAAAATTAGCTTTGGTATGTGAGCATGCCTAGACATAGCCTCATAGCTGTTCTGTATATCTTCAGAGAAAGATCTAAGGCAGTTGTTGCCTCTGGCTGCTAGTCAGGGTTGCAGCAAGATCTCTGCTCTGCTGCTTACAGTTCACCTTGCTGGAGGCTTTTACACGAGCAAGCGAAGCCCTGCCTCTAGCAAGATGGCGACATCCACCCAGAGACACAGTGTAGAACAAGGCATTGTAAGTCAGTAATGGGAAAAGATCAGCTGCAGGGATACCACAGGCACTGGTGACTAAGTGATTTGCCCTCGGTCTGCCTTTTTGCAGTTTCCAGGGTTGTGTTCCTCTTTAATTACCTAGTTTATAAACATTTGATATTTATATGTTTTATGTACAGGAGACCCAATGAGTCATTCATTATAAAAGGACTGCCAATGCACCGCAAAGGATGAAAAAAAGTCCATGACCCTTTTTTGGCAACACAGCACACCACAACTCATAGTATGTGTATTGTTGTGCATTCCTATCTAGGGCAAAATACATTGGGGTGCCATTCATCATGCATGCCACCATAACACTCCATACATGGAATAGCATTTTGATTATGTACAGTGGGTACTTGAGATATTAAAAGTGAACTAGTTAAAGTGAATGCTAAGTACCAGACTGAGTGAATCAAATTTTTTTTATTGCTAGAAGGAAACTATACTGACCTAAAAATACTAGTTATTTATCTATCATGCTAAACCACTGCTTTTATTGCATCTGAAGTCTTTGATCTGGAATGAGAATGCAGACTAGGAATGCAGACTTCCCTGCATTCTGGGTCACTGACTCCAAATATTGAACCCATCGGATCAGTGTGACAGCCAGACAACTAATATTTTCAAAAGGAGGTCAGCTTCAGTAAAAATCTTACTTCTCTCAATATAGATTTCAATTAAAAAATGAGCCATAGCTGCCGAGTGACTGTGATTTGCAGGGGATGTGCTAGTTTGATTGTCTACAGAAATCCTTTACCCTGTTTTTAAAAAATCACAAATGTCAACCTAATTCTTAATTTTTAATATTCCTCAGTGCTCTTGTGGTGTTTTAATGTAATACTTATTAAACAGCACCATTATGAGATAAAATGTACCTCTGTTCTAATACAATAAATGTTGTCGATTGCTACTCATCTAAGCAGTTTCTTCTGTTCTTATGAGTATCATGAACATACTCCTGTAAATGCAGGACAAGGGGTTCATAACCTGATGAAATATAACTTATAGGGATAGTGATATCCGGTCGTTAATAATCCACACAGTGACAGGGTTGCTTTAAGCAGTGGCCTGGAAACCAGTAACATGAATTTGACATAGTGTCCTCTTTAACATTATTCAGAGAAGGTTCCAAAGGATGCCACAGGCTCCACATCATGGTCTGTATTTTATGAAAGAATAAATTAAAGTAAAATGTCGACGCAGTGTGGATTATTTAGAGTGGTGTGCTGCAGAGAGCACATAGCAGTATCTGCTATCTCTCTGTCCCTAAAAGTGGAAAGTTATTTACTGAAAGTCAACTGCTAATAAGGTTCTACTGCACTGCACAGTGCTGTCAATTTAAAATGTTTTTATGCATTGGGAGAACCACACTAGTGGGAGATACACATTAACAATCCAATGAAAGGCAAAATAGCAGATCAAGCTTCAGAGCTGTAGCATCTGAATAGAGATGTCATCCACTAGGCTAGACACTGATACAAGGACGGATGGCAAATACATTTGCAAAATGAATGTCTTATTATACACATTCCAGCTGTGTATTTAGCCGGCATTCTGCTTTAAATATGATTTATTTTAGGATAAAGCGCAAGTTGATGAATATGTAAAATGGTGATGATATGATGTTTAAGCATGCTGTTAACAATCGTATGTGACAAAATACTCAACCTGGTACTGTAGAGCCAAGCTGGACCTCTATAGACATCTGGGATCTACCAAACTGGTAAACTAAATACAATTTGCTCTCAATGCTGGAAAAGAAAGGTATTTTTGTGGTTTTACCTTGTGGATGTTTATGTCTGGATTCCTGCCAGACCTACAGATATGTAAATCGTAGCAGCAATTCTTCACACAAGTATTATTATTATTATTCAGGATTTATATAGCGCCAATAGTTTGCACAGCGCTTTACAATATAAGGAAGACATTACAGTCACAATACAATTTAAGACAAGATGGTAAGGAGGTAAAGCACACACTATTATATTCCTTTTTTTATTGTGGGATCTCCTGTTAATACTACTTCGCCGCTCGGCCAGCTTCGGCTTTCAGCACGGCTCAGCCGAGCCGATGCATATGCATTCGGTTCGACTGAGCCGCTCGGCCATGATCGGGAGCTGTACGGGCTATTGTGAATAGCCCGTACAGCACCCCTTCGATTCTACTGAACCGAAGGGGTCCTGGGGCCGAAGCTAACCGAAGGATCGGCCGAAGCTACGGCCAGATCCTTCAGCAGCTTCATGAATAGACCCCTTAGGGATACTTTTCAATCTATTTATAAGACAATGTAAAGGCATCAGTGGAGGAGAACACCTTAGTAATAAAATCATTTTGGGCTTGCTTTTATTAAGCAAAAAGCAGATATGGATCCCTGCAGTGCCTTTGTCTTAAATATTTTTAATTGTTAACTAACCAATAATAATGTATTATTTTTCATTTAAAAAATATATCCATCTAACATATATTGTTTCCTTGGCCACTGCTTAGATAGATGTTTATGGACATCTATGAGTGAACCGGGACACATTCAATCATTGAACATCCGTAACATGTGATATTAGTGTTACTAATATCACTTACTTGGTGAGTGTGAAGAGTCCTCCCGAAGGCAAAACATCCCCATAATGTGTCGAAAGGAGATATCAGGGAGCAGCTATGGGAATTATTATCATGACATATGGAGAATTCCAGTGCTTGTCCAACAATTTACAGTTTGACAGTAGTCATCAGTGCATGTCAGATGCAACAGTGTCAAGAAGATCAAGCCAGCCTGCATAGCCAGATTCCTGCACAATCACCTGCATGTGCATGGTTCAGCTAACAGAATTGTGCATGACTGTGCCTCTATGCATGTTTGGGCAGTGGCAAGATCCTGTTTTCTGTTTCAGGTACTCTTTCTCTAATGTTTTGCAGGTCTTGTCAAATAAGGTCTAAATCAGCTTTAATCATATCTATCTTTCTTGTCAGGGAGGAATTGCATGGTGTAATGGCAGCCAGTACCTAGTCATTTACTTGTTCCAGAGTGAGTTTAGAAGCCATATCTGCATCCCCCATTGCAGGCTTGTTCAGTCCCTTGAGAAGGTCTCTTTCAGTTGTTCAGCAGTGCTGTGCTGCCAGCTTTTATTTATGGCATGGCAGACAGGGCACTCTGATCACAAAAAGCTGTTGTTCGCCTGGATGTGTAGTAGACTGACAGGTTGGATAAGGATTCCAGAGCTACCTCAGCCACGCTCCCTCAGAAGCTGCCAGCCATGCTGAAGGTTAGCCAATCGATGCATGTGTAGGTTTAACCAATCATTTTTGGCATATTCATTTTTCATGATCCATGTACCTGGGAGCCTGGCATGTGTGTGGTCTTTACCTACATACAATACTTTGTGTTTAAAGGTGATTCTCCTCATCTCAGAAAACAAGGAGCTATGCCTTGTCTTTAGACTCTCCACTTGTTCCCGCTCCTTGGATGTTATGGGAACTATACAGGTACACAGAAGATGCAACACTTTATTGTTTCCCTGTTGTCTATCCAACAGAAACACGCATTAGGGTGTGATTTACTAGAGTGAAGTATAATTAAGTAAATCTGATTTCCCATGGTTGTTGGATATTTGACGTGAATGGGGGTTAACATCACTTTACCACACCAGGACCAAAGACTATTAAATGACCATCTTGATATATCTAGGAGGTCTTAATAATGTCTTTGTTCATTTATTTTCTTTCATTTTATTCCCGTTTTGCTTTGGCATTAACAGCTTTTAGTATGTCATTTTCACAGAATGCTTCTAGATGGTTATGATAACGTTGCTGCCCTTTCCCTGGAATTCTGAATCCATTATTTACACCACATGTCATTGCTCGTTTGGTATAATTTTGCTCTGTTGCAATGTCTCCCACACGAAGAACTGTAATATTGGCTCGCATCAATAACATCGCAAAAACGTTTATACTAAAACCAAAATCTGTTTAGTGAAAATTGACTAGTGGTTTATTTTAAAGTTGCTGCAGTGTAACTTTGGGAATGTGTTTCATTCTCCAGGCATTACATAATTCCTAACAGGAAACAGCACATTTGGGCAGAGACCAGTCCAGATATTTTAGTTTTACAGTTTTACTGAGTCATACATTTTGGCAATTTGTAACTTGATTCTTTCTTGGCATCCTAACTTCTCAGGGTCTAGAATGATTTTTTTCTAATGTAATTTTAATCCATTCTTCATCCTATGAATCAAAAGTCTGTTCTTCTTAAGTGAAGTGTGTTACAGTGCTAGGCTGACTTCAGTAGATAACAAAAGGGAACAGAGCGCCACCTCCGTGTGTAAAATCGTTTATTACAATAAATAAAACAAGGGATAAAAGTACTCACAAACAAACGTTTTCATCAGGCTTTAACAACAAACGAGAGGCCACACTGTCTGTTGACCCAACATGGTATCCCCCCGACTATGTAACACGGTAGTATCCGGTCACATCACCGTCCACCGAACCGCAGTCAGCCAAGATTGATGCGTTTCAGGGGCAAGCCCCCTTCCTCAGAATCATAGCTTGCTTTCCCTGAGAGTGGGGTATAAGACTGGAAACTGACCAATCAGAGAAAAATTCACCATTGTGACTGGTCTTGGAGTGATTGGCTCTACTGCAGCATTACAATGGATTTGCTATTATACGGCCGTATATGCCGCCCAATGGTCACACAGGCTCTGGCTAATTAATAAATCAGCCCGACATTCAATTCCTTGGAAATTTCAAATGCATGGGGTGATCTTATATTATGAGCTAAGCAGTACTTTAAACTTAGCACTGCTTATTATTCAGCAATCTGTATCCAATCTACCCACATCTCTCAAAAAATGGAATAAGAAGTGAACAATATATTTCATAAAACATGTTGCATTGATGATTGCACTGTCATAGATGAATTTGAAAATACAAGATTACATTTTTTTTGAAGATAAAACTAATTTATATATAAATTGTAACAACAAACTTTTTTAGACCAATAAAATGTCCCTACATAAGGCTGGCCAATAAAACATGTGATAGCCTATTGAGGAGGCCTTTTGGACATAAAAAACTGAAATGATCATATTACTACTGAAAGAATATAGTTAATGGATGCATATCCACATATATAGGAGGAAGATAAGAACTTAGAAAACTCTATTATTCATTCAAAAACCATTATCCATAATGAAGACACAAAATATACATATCAAAAACTCCCATAAAAATGAATCCATAAAAGTATATGTATATATATATATATACACACATACATGTCCTGGAGTGATTGGAGTGATTAGCTCTAACGCAGAATAAAGGTGCCCATACACCCCACAATCATCCGCAGACTCTCCGCGGCCAGACGGAAAAAGTGCAACAGATCGGCCCAGGTGGAGATCACCCCATCCGCACAGTTAAGTGTACATGGAGGAATCTGTCCCACCTCCTCCATCCGACCACAGAAAATCCGCAGACAACCGCAAGGTGCACGGCCTGCCTCAGAGAGGTTTTGCTATTATATGGCCATGTATGCCACCCAATGATCACACGGCCACTGGCTAATTGCTGGATCAGCCCGACCTTCAATTCATGTGGAGATTTCAAAAGCATGGGGCAATCTTATGTATTGAGCTGAGCAGATTTTACACTGCTTATTACTCGGCAATATGCATCTGATCTACCCAAATCTCTCAAAAAAATTGAATAAAAAGTGGACAACAAAGTTGATTGTATGCTACATTAGTGATTGCACCTTCATGAAAAAAAATAAAAAAAATAAAAAAAAAATAAATGGATAAATATATATTTTCCCCAATGACAATGTCACCAGGCAAGGTCAATGACTACGACATGTGATA
>NW_017307423.1:514842-525479 GCF_000935625.1 Nanorana parkeri | reverse complement strand
CCAGGTTTGCCCCGAATGGGTTATTGGACCAAATGAAATTGCACTCCCAAAAACCCATAAAGAGGTTGGCATAACTCGGGGCAAACCTGGCCCCCATAGCGGTACCTCTGGTTTGAATAAAGAAATCATTCTGAAAGGAAAAATAGTTGTGAGTTAATATAAACTCAATCGATTCTAGAATGAATCGTGCCTGTTGTGAATTAATTGACCCAGAGTTAGACATGAAATATTGTGAGGCCATAAGACCAAACTCGTGCTCTATCGACGTGTACAATGAAGACACGTCTAATGAGGCCCATAAGTATGTGTCCTTCCATTGGTATTGAGACAGGATCTCCAACATATGACTAGAGTCTCGTATGTAGGAGGGCAACTCCCGCACCAGTGGCTGCAGAAAATGGTCAATGTATCTGGCAAGGTTATATGTGATACTACTAATTCTGGATATTATTGGTCTCCCAGTGGGTCTGTTGATATCCTTATGGATCTTGGGAATATGGTAAAAGTATGGTATTATTGGGTGTTGGATTGTAAGATATCTATATTCATTTTTAGAAATGATACATTCGGCTAAGGCATTTTTCAAAATTAGATCCAACATAAGCTTATATTCATTAGTGGGGGTTTTTGACAGCTTTTTGTACGTGTTGGTATCCGAGAGAAGCCAGTAGGCTTCTTCCAAATAATCACCTCTATTTTGAACTACAAGGCCTCCACCTTTTATCTGCTTGTCTAATGACAATCTCTTGGTTTTCTCGAAGTGCACGGACTGTGTCCCTTTCCTTTCTTGTTAAATTTGTTTTGCCCAATGTTTTAACATTGCAAAATTGTTTTATATCAGAATGCACGAGCTGGAAAAAAGTGGATATATATTGGCCCTTGGACTTTTGAGGGAAAAAAAGAGATTTAGGGCTAAATTTTGTGTGTTTTATTTCAGGATCATAACTGAACCTGATATCTTCTACATTATATTGCCCATCACACAGGTCCTCTAAGCATTGGATAGCTGAAAGGTCATTTGGCTCTGCCCAGATCTCATCCTGCACAATTTCAGTGTTGTCTAATTTACTAGTGGACTCTAAATGATCAGGATGCACTCCTTTGTCCCTTTTGATGTCCTCAATCGCATAATGCCTATGTATGGATAATTTGCGTATAAATTTATTGAGATCAACGAATAGCTGAAATTCATCTGGGGAGGAAGTTGGTGCAAAACTTAACACTTTTTCTAAAATAGACTTCTCTATATCGTTTAGAACATAGTTGGATAGATTGTATATTTTGATGGTTTTTTTGTGCACTAACACCCACTAGTACTTGATTATTTAGTCTTTTAAGTTGGATCTTTTTACCCCCTCTTCTTCCCCTGCTGCGTCTTCTTCCCGTTTCTTTTTTAGCTTCACTCTTGGGCTCCTGACTATTGACAAAAAAGGTTCAACATCTCGTGCCTCATTACTAAAGGGGGGTTCCTTGGGTCTCGCCCCCATTTTAGTCCAACCTACTCCACTCCCCCGATGGTCTGCAGCTGACGACCAAGAGGATTCTTGCATCCTATATCTATCTTCATTGATAGTGGGTTGTGTAATTGTGGGAATGAGAGTGCCATTATCATCTAACTTGAGAGGGCTACTCTCTTTGGGAATGTACCTTCTTGCTAGATCTCTAGGATTATCTGTGTGAGAGTTGGATTTTGGAGTCAGAGTTCCCTGTAGATCAATGCGTTTTCTAGAGGGATATGACTTTGTAAATTTGAATTTATTATAGTTATTATAATGTGCCTTAGTATTCCTCTTTTTAGTGGTATATGGGGGACTCGAAGACGATCTTACATAATCTCGATTTTATTTTGATAGTGATTTGTGTGGTATATGTACTTTTGTATTTTTGCGCCAAACAAAAAAAAAAAATAGTAGATGTAAAATTAGACTATGTGTGTTGATAACTATCCAAAGAAGTCAAATATATAATGAACTTATTATTTAAGGACTTAGTGTTTACTCTTTAGGCTGCAGTGCAGGTCTGGTGCCTGGAAATTCCCTTTCTAATGCAGTAAGTATGTTAAAGCCCAAACTCCAGCTCAACTCCAGTTTTTTTAGTTTTGGGTAGACCCCCTAAAAATAAATAAGAGTCTAAAAGTAAAGTTTTTGATTGCTACTAGTGATGAACTGAACACCCCCATGTTCGGTTTGAATTTGAACTTTAAAACATGAGAAAAGTTTGAACTCAAACTCAATGCAAGTCTATAGGGGTAGAACTTTGAAAATCAAATGTCCCCATTTTGAAGCCTTATATGCAATTGATTGGCCATAAAAACTGTATTGGGATTCGGGTACTGCTCTTATTTTTTTTAAAGCATGTGATTCCCCCTCCCAAACAATACCAGACCCTTCAGGTCTGGTAGGAATGTTAAGAGGGACCCCATTAAAAAAAAAAAAAACGTGATAAAGTCATACCAGACCCTTAACCTCGTTGAGAAAAAACGGATAGACGGCAGACTCACACGGGCTGGTTTCCGTCATTAGACGGCTTTTTCTTCTGCTCGCATGTGCCGGGCAGAGTAAACCCGGTATTTTGACTGACATTTATTCCATCATGCACTGCTGTACCAAAATTAATTTTATATCATTTTTTTGGGACAGATAGAGCTTTCTTTTGGTGGTATTTAATCACCACTGGGGGTATTATTTTGTACTATATTAAGGAGAAATTACTGAAAATTTTGAAAACAAAGTTTTTTTTTAACATTATGTGATAATACAATTATTATTACCCAATTTTTTGGTGAAATATAAAAGACGGGGTCACGTCGGGTAAATAGACATCAAACATGTTAAGCTTTAAAATTGCGCGCACCCGCGATATCGCAAAAAACTACCATACCCAAAATTGACCATAGGCGACGCTTTAAAAGCTTTTACCGCTCATCAGTTTAGTGTTAGCAGAGATTGATGGCCTAAGAATTATTGCTCTCACTAAGACATTCGTGGCGATATGTAACATGTGCGGTGTAATGGGCGCAATAGTCGTTTTCGCACGTATGTGCACCTGATGCATGTTTGCATGCGTGTATATATGGGTGGGGACTTTTTTTTTTTAAATGTGTGTTTTTCATTCTTTTTCATGTGTGACTTTAAAAAAAAATGTTGCAACTTTAATTTTTTCCCCTTTTTTTCCACTTAACTTTATTGTTATCACATAGGGGGCTAAGAAACCCCCCTATGTGATAGCAAAGAGGATGTAACAGGTCCTCTTTATGGAGACATCAGGGGTCTCCAAGATCCCTAATGTCACCTAAGGACCTCCAAAGAAGCTGATGAAGCAGAGATCTACTTCATCAGCTTCTGGAGCTGAAGAGATGACACAAGAATGCGGAAGTGATGTAATATACATCACTTCCGCATTCTGACACTGGAGAGGGGACCAGAGGGAGATGGTGTACCGATCTCCCTCTGTTCCCCTGTCACAGAGCCACCATGCTGGTCCCAGGCTCGCACTGGGCACAATGGAGCCCGGGACCAGCGGGGCAGCGGGAGCCGTGGAGGGGGGTGCAACATACCGGAACGTTATACAAGTGATTTTTAAATGCCCCGTCAGCCACACCCACTTCTGCGCGCAAGCCGGAAAGTGCCAAAATGTAAAAACAGGCAGCGATGCCTGTTTACATACAAGCGATCTGCCGGCTATAGAGCGATGACTGTTTATAGAGCCGGCGGATCACTTGTATGTAAACAAGTGGCATCGCTGCCTGTTTTTACATTTTGGCACTTTCACGCTTGCGCGCAGGAGTGGGTGTGGCTGACAGGACATTTAAAAATGCCCGCTCAGATCCAGGACGCTCCCGGCCAGCCGATCCAGGAGGTGGTTAAAGGGTATTTTCCACTTTCCCAGGTGAATTTGGGAAAATGGAATTACCACCACCAATCTGCTCCCTCTCCCCCCCTGCAACTGTTCTTACCTTTAACCAAATGCTCCTTTGCCTTTACGGCTGCCAGTGTACTCTGTACACAGCAGTGCAGCCCAGCGTTCAGTATTTCAAATTCTGCTTGCAAATGGTGATTACTCATTGTTCAGTGCCGTCACCTGGGGAGGCAAAATATAAGCAGATTTGCAGTAACCCAAAGAAACCAGTTAGAATTTATTTTAATACATGTCTCTAATCATAAACATTTCACAGAGCTTTCTTTCAAATGGTCAAGTGGGTGGCAGGGAGTGGGACAAGAGGTGAAGAAAAAATAGCAATAATAAGTTGTAGATTAGCTCACGTGTTCTTCTGCAGTCCAGAGCCCGCTGTTCAAATCTCTGCTGCTATGCCACTGTAGCGCTCACCCCCGAAGGAGCCGCTGAGTTTGAAATAGGTTCTCCTACCTGTTGGTTCCAGCTGCCAGTCCCCTTTGATCAGCAACAGCACACCGACACTCACGGACAGAACGGCTCGAGTCTTAGGGTCTTTTTAGGGATTTATTTGCAACATCAATAGGAGAGAGAGGGTTTAGGGTCTGTAGGATGCCATAGGAAATACTTCTGAGGACAGCTTTCTCCCCTAGCAAACGCTAAGGCCGAAATCACTGCGATATGGTCCCAGGGACCAATAGTGGTAGTAGTAGTACTGTGAACCGATACCTGGAATAGGGTGTGGGATCTCCCTTGTGGGTCCCAGACGGACGCTCGCACCAGCTCCTCTGCGGTACCCCTCAACAAGCGGACTCCTCCCCGACCCAGCTTCCATCAGGTATTTTCCTTAGCAACAGGATCTGGAATCTCTGTGCCCTCAGCATCTGCAACTGCCAAGGAGCACTCCAGTTTAGTGGTAGTATCTTCTTAGAACAAGGCACCCATCACCTGCCACGTGTATGGGCCCAGCAAAGTATCAGTGTATCCTAGGCCTCTAGGTCCCTCAGCACCTGCCATGTGCTGAGGCCCAGGCCAGTTTCCTGCATCACACACAGTCCTCCTAGGGCGAGGCCCCTAGGGGAAGAGAGCTCTCCACAATGTCCCCAGACCTTTTATTACCTGCCCTCAACCATGCCTCTGAGTCATCCTACTCAGGGATTGGCTAGGGCCAGGTGCATAGTCATAACCTGAGGGTGGATCCTCCCTCTCTGTATGCCAAGGCTCCCTTTTCCTCAGCAACAGGAGGAGCAAACAATCCAGCAGACTCAGGGACACCTATAGAATGCAGAGATCTGTATAATCAGCATCTAGACTGGTTACAGTCCAGGTATCTCTAAATTGAATAGCAACATTTTAGAGGGCGCTACACCACTAATAATACTGAAATAAACACTGTACTTTGTTATCATCAGCAAATAATAATACAACATTTTTAGACTGTATAGCTTAGTTTTAAATTTCTCGTGTTATAATGTAGGCATTTCGGTTGAGCATAATCATTGGGTTAGCTGTGTGTTGAATGCTCTGTGCTGGAGCTATAAAAGCTCTTTCATACAAAAAAACATGTTTCTACTTACCACTGCCTACATAACTGAAATCTTTGTGGGCCTTAGGGAATAAAATGCCTCCCTGATCCATAAGTGAATGTTCTTACTGACCACATAGGTGGAGGACAAAATAAAAGGAGCTAAAGCATGCTTACTGTACTAGAAATATGTTGAGTATAGAAAAATAACTGTGATGCCTTCTTAGTTGCAACTTTAACTGAAATATCTTTAAAGCGTATGTCAAGACAAATAAAAAATTAACTCCTAAAAGAGGAAAAGTATACGCCATGGCAGAAGAGGGCGAACTGTGCTAGAGAATGGACTAGTCAAAGAAAGAATGCTGCAAGTAAGCACTTAAAGCGGTCCTTTACCCATATCTTTAAAATAACAACAAACACACCTTTAGACATGTTTAGTAATGAAAATCTACAAACACATACTACTAGATAATTGCAGGATTTGTATTCTTTGTGCACCTTATTTCTCTTTTCTTCCCCAGTCTTCTGACAGTGGTCATGTTTGCTAAGGGCAGATGACTAGCTCTCCCACTACTTCCTAGAAATCTGGCACATGTGACTAGTAAAAGTGACCATTCACATCATGTCAGGGGAGGAAAATACCTTTCACTGAGATGAGATTTCCCAGCAATGCTCTGCTGTTGGCAAGGCAACCCCAGTGTGCATTGCGTTGGCAAACTGAAGTCATTTGCACTTTCAAAGCAGGAAATGAATGCTCTGCAAGTGTATTTCAAAATCACAGCATTTTACACCTGACATGTCTATGTTATTAATAATCATCATACATAGAGGGATGCATTGGTAGAATTTGATTTATGAGTGTAAAGGCCTGCTTTAAAATACTTTTATTTATGGGTTTTTACGTGCAATTTTTTAAAAAAAATTGGTGACAAGGTCTCTTTGATGAACAGAAAAAAATCTTTGCCGCTTAGTTCCATTAAAGTTGAAATCCAGCCAGACATAGAAGAAATACCATTTATCCAGTAGTGTATTCCTTTATACATTTTGAAATTGTATTTTTACATACAACAGGCATAACTACATGAGCCTGTCATGATATCAGTTTCCTGCTATACCTAAAGGTGGCCATACACTTTACAACCCTCGCAAGACAAAGGGTTGTAAAGTCATTTTAAAAACGTACGATCTGCCCATCTTGGACAGGCAGATCGTACTTGCGATCATCGCAAGCCCACCCCCCTGAGTGGTGGGCTTCTGATGACTGCAATGCTGAACGGGCAGTGTGCGCACAACAGCCCGTTCGGCAGTTGTCGAACAAGCAGGCCACTAACCAGCCTGCTTGTTTGACGGAAGACGGCTTCCATACACTTTGCGATTAGCGTACCGTGATTCTCGTACGATAATCGTTCAGTGTATGGGGACCTTTACACTGCGACTGGAAGAGGGTGTGGCAGTGCAAGGAACCAATCATGTTCTATTGCATGCACACGTGCTTAACATTAAACAGTTGACAAAAAAGTAGAGAGTAGAGTGAGCAGAGTTGAGGACGTCTTAGTGTGTTGTTGCTCTTTCAATGGAGATGACAGCACTTTAATCCTAAAGCTGGGTTTAGAGTATTAGTACACTTAATGGCTTCCCAGTGCTGTGGCAATGCATTAAAAAAAATGGCAGATTGAAGGACCAAAATGGGCTTCCAGCATTTTGTGTAGGTTTTAAATTGCAGTATTCTGACAGATGATAACACGTACAATTAATAACTAGATAAATTGCATCAATTTACCATGCTATAATAAATGTGGCTATTTTTGCATGGTTGTGACATTTTCCTTTATTGACAAGATTTAACAAGATTAAAAAAAGTTTTATATCATCGGGCAGGTTGATTTACATTATGTGTTAAATTCCTGACCAATGGTGTGTGTTTGTGTTTACATATGTATATATATTGGGGGTCCCTGGTTTTCGAATTCCATACTGATCACTACCTGCAATGAGTTTGCATGTTCTCCCTGTGCTTGCGTGGGTACCTCCCGGTACTCCAGTTTCTTCCCACACTCTAAAGACTTTCTGGGAGGTTAATTGGCTCTTGTATAAATTAGCCCTGTATGTATGCATGTGAGATAGGGACCTTAGATTGTATGCTCCTTGAAGGCAGGGACTGATGTGATGTAAAGTGCTGCGTAAATTGTTGGTGCTATTGTCAGAACTTACCTGCTGCGGACCAAGGGCATGGCCTGCATGTCATGTCCATGAGTCTGCCACTGCTTCACGTCCCACACCATCATGCACTAAGCAGGGATGAAGGTAGGGATCTTCCTGTTGTGATCTCAGCTGCGGTGAAGGCTCAGCTGAGCTCAGCAGATCCTGTAATGCACATGTGTCAAACTTAAGGCCCAGGGGCCGAATCCGGCCCACCAGGCCATTTCCTTGACTTCTACTTTCAGATCTAGGTGTTAAGTTATTACTAAGACCAGTGATAATCAAATGCAGAGGCAATTATGATAAAGATTAGATACATTTATATAGTCTTACATATACAATATTGTTGTTATAATGCTGATGCGGCCCACGATTACATTGAGTTTGACACCCCTGTAATGTCTCCGGTGCCCCCTGCTGCTGACAACTGTATAGTGCTGGGGAAACGTGCACACACTGTATATGCTCTTGAAGACACAGTGCATAATAGTAAAACCAATGCTCTTCCTCCTCCTGTGACATCATTTTTGCAGAGCTTTGCCTGTAGTAGTCCCTAGCCTACATTATTTACCTTTTGTCTGGCTGCTGGTATTTTGACCCCTGACCTTGTTACTCGACCTCGATAGTATTGCTGCCTGCCATGACCTACTATTACGTATAAGACTACGAACTTGCCTGCCGAATTGGATACCCTGCCTATCTGTCCTAGTTGTCACTATTCCAAGAAGAGCCTGTAACATCCCTGCTACTTGGATAGAAGCACCTTAGTACGGGTGGCTACCTCGCATACTGACTCCAGCCTCCAATCCGCTGACTGCTATATAAATACCTATAATAAATAAATAAATATTGCATAGAGGTTCTTGACCAGAACATACTTTTATCTTCTGACTGGTGTTTTCTGTCAGGTGTCAGTTAGGAGAGCTTGAAATTCAACCCTGGGCTATTTTAAAATAAAATAGAGCCTGAACAGGTTGAAAAAGGCTCTATCTCCAAGCTTACCTTTAAGCCAAAGCTGTGACTGCAGTACCTCTTTTTTGCCACAAAATGGTCCCAGTCTCCCACTCAACCTAGAAAACTGAGGCCTCTACTGTGAATGTGGGGCATCATTGCATGTCCCCTGAGGGGATATCACCATGGAGTCCTTCATTCATAGTGTAATGATGCAGAGAGTGGCAATGACATTTAGGTCAGCACAACTCTCTGCAAGGATCACTCAACACCAGGAAAATACCATAGAGGAATATAACCAAGTCAATCATGTGATCAACCTAAAGTCATCAGAAACAAAATTAAGTATAAAAACAACATATTATACATGTCTGCATGGAAGAGGGGGAGATTTGGGTGGATAGCTGAAGTTGGGCCTTAAAATAGAATAATTTTATTTAACAATTATTTAGAAACAGATTTGGATTTATGAGAAATACATGCTTGGACTATTAAAATCATAGAAAAGCAGCAAATCATGTTTGCACTTCTGTGAAATTTACATCTGTGATTTGAATGTTTAAAATAAAAAATGTGCAAATAAAATAGGTAACAAAAATGATAGAGATTAGAGGGTGATACCCATGACGTCAGTATTAATCATGATTGTTATTCATGTTTTGTGGAGATGCATAGACCTAGGACTGAAAATTCATTTTATTTTTTCATTAGTCAGTTGTTCTGATCAACAATCCTATATACAGCATCTCTGCAACTAGACATACAACACCTAAAGCAGTTTCTAATATTAGCTGACATAATCGCTTGGCTGCTCTTGACAAAGTGATTTAAGAATTGGGTCAATGATCCAAGGTCAGGGCTATAACCCAGTTTAAGAATTGGGTCAAACTTCCTAGGGTATGCTGGTTATGTAATTCAACAACAGATAAAGCATAAGCACAATAAAACTGCAAACCTTAACACATTTAGTTGTAAGTCACTAAATAATGTATGTTAAAAATAAGCACAAGCATTTCAAAGAATCTTGCAGGTTCATGTTAACATAATTAAAGCGACACTCAATTCAGAAGTTAAATCTTAAAAATACATTCAAGTACCTTAACTATTGACAAAAAAAGTATCTTATGTGTGTATCACTCAGCTGTAGATTCTCAAATCATCTCTGAATTCATGCCGACAGTGTCCTTCCTTCTGGATGGTGGCTACTTTTGTTCTCCATGGTCCCTGTGTGTGTTGTAAAGTAGTCACCGCTCCATAGACATGTGCACTGCCAAAAAATGTGTTTAGTTTCGTTTCGTTTTAAATTCGGATTTGTGTTATTTCGTTTTTCAGGATTCGGGTGTGAAAGTCAATTCGGATTCGGAATTCGGATTCGGACGAAATTCGGTAGCGTTAGTACGAAAGTTTGTTTCGTTTTCTGTTCTTATTCGTTTCTTATTCGTTTCGTTCGTTCGTTTGCAGCAAAAGTGACATTTGAGGGGGAAAAAATATTTTTCTCCTTCTCTAATGTCACTTTGCTCCAACGAACAAAACGAATAAGAAACGAATAAGAACAGAAAACGAAACGAACGTTCGTACTAACGCTACCGAATTTCGGAAATGGAAATTCGGATTCGTTTGCATTCGTTATGTCTGTAATTCGGAATTCGGATACATCCGAATGTCCGAATTTCCGAAAATGCGTCCGAATTTCGATTCGGAACTAAACGAATTGCACATGTCTACCGCTCCAAGCTCGCTGCTGTGATGGACTACACTCTCACGTTTAGTTGACCAATTTGTATCAAGATTGTGGTCCATATTTTTGCTAATAGTCACTTGAATGCATTTTTACGATTTTAGACTTGAGTTTAGTGTCGCTTTAAACCTGAGTGCACTGTGCTGGCAGATCTCATTATCATTTATAAACTACATTTGAACAACGTCTGTTGTAGCAAAGGCTTAAAGATCTAGGAGCATTGTATGTTATTGAGAGAGAGGGACAGGGAGGCCCCTCCCTTTCTCCTCCCTTCTCCCTCCCTCCTCCACACATAGCCCAGTGACCAGGTTGCTGGTGGGGCTGGGGGCAAGG
>NW_017307423.1:498085-514827 GCF_000935625.1 Nanorana parkeri | reverse complement strand
TAAGGGCTGGCTGGTGGTGGAGCAAGGGCTAGCTGGTGGCAGGGCAGGGTCAGGCAGGGGGAATGTCTCACCTAGCACGGACCTTACTGCAATTTACTAGAGACTAGCTTAATGATTGGTTGGAAAACTAGACTTAAATATAAGTGAAAACAGAATAGCCATGGAAAACAAACTGAAGGGCATTTATCAAAACTAGAGCAGACACAATTTGGAGCAGATTTGCACTGCAGCTAATCAGCCTCTCTCTTTCATTTTCAAATCTTACTTGAGCAAACTGAAGAGAGATGCTGATTGGTTGCCATTGGCAACTGCTCCAGATTCTGTCTGCTCCAGTTTTAATAAATCGTCCCCCCCCCTGCTGTGTTTTAACTGAAGGAAATTCCCAACCAACTGATAAACCCAGAAGGGGTAAACACGAAGAATTTTCAGGATATTATTAAAAGTGGGGAAAGTCCATTAGGTTAAATTTCCTCACAAGTATCACAGGATCCACATCTTTTGCAGACTATAAAAACATAGGAACTGATAAGGTAAAACGTAAACAGATAACTCTGAATAGAAAAGAGACAGTAAAGTGTAAATATTGACAATTCCATATTCGGAAGGAATGGTATGAAACTGACATTAGTTGACTTGGTTGAAAGATTTCTTAGGTGAAAGAGAGTTAAGGAACATTTTGACACTCTCTAGAGTAGACATTCTTCACAAAGAGAAAAGGGTAAAGGTATGATGGCTAGTCACAGCAAGAGTACTAGATAATCAAAGGAAGAAGACAGAGTGACCTAGTGAGTTGAGAAATGTAAACCACTCTGAACTAGAGACACTGAAATAGAAGAATACTACTAGAATGAGAAAAGGCAACTAATTATGGTGCCTCAATACAATTTCAAGAATAGGAGCAAACCTGGGCAAGCAAACTGACAGGAACAAAGAACAGTATGTAAAAGCACAATCTCACTTACAAAGTGGATGCGCTTAATATTGTGACAGAACCCAAGGCATGGTAGTAGAGGGTGTATTCCCCCAACAGTGCTCCACTCTGCAGTTTGCATGTAGCTCAGCAGGGAGAGAAGCCAGTCCAGAGTTTCTGTCTGGGCCAGTAAGGCCTCACCTGCACTTAATGAGCAGCACCAAGTAGTCTGGGAAGTTAGTTGGAAGTGATCTGGAGAGTGCAGTATCCCTGGTTACTGCAGGTCTCTCCAAACACTTATTTTTATGGGATTTAGAGAACTTATTTTAAAAGTGACTAAAACTTAATTTGAAAGGTCTGTGCGTCTATTTGCTTTGTTTTCCTTGGGAACAAATGATATAATCACATTTAAGTTGTGCCTTTTCTTTGAAAATGCTCAGTAGAGCAAGGACTTTTGTTTTTTTATGCTTATTTTGCCTGTTGTGCCAGCCCTATAAAAAAAGGCAAAGGACTTTATTTTTATTTTTTAATTGCATCGTTGTATGGTGTTTCCAACAGTGAAGACTGTGTGGTTAAAGATCCCAGGTCACAATATCTAAACCAAAGATGGGGGGCTAGAATGTCTGGGACTAGAGTGTGGGACAGAATCAAAACGTTTTTGAGGCATAGGATCAATAGCCGAGAAGAGTGAAATAGTTCTGTCTCACTGAAGGATCTCCTGTTTGGATGTGTGTCAATATAGCCAAAATCTTGGGCATAGCACTGTCAAGACATTGACCCTCACTTCACTTGCTACAACTTTTTGTTTTCTGCCACTGTACCAATGCGTACTTCTGTGCTCACCGCCAGTGCAGTGATGCTCCCTTCTGTATTCAGTCTCTCCAGCAAACTACTGACACACTTTTGCTATTATCAATATAAAAATAAAAACCTAGTGGTACCAAAACATACACAATGTATGAAAAATATAACTACAGTTATATACAGTGTGGATGTGTATGTATATGTGTATATGTACATATATGTGTGTGTGTGTGTGTGTGTGTGTGTTGAAAGCCACAAGGAAAAAGGACATAAAATCAAAATAATGAAGAGAGGGGGTAGTAAAAATTAACCACAGTTAAACATGCAAAATGAATGGCCCCAGTACTTAGAATTTTAGGTCCATTACTTTTCTTTTATGTTTGAGCAGTCATACTGCGCTTCTGGAAACTTTAGATTCCTTGATGTAACTTCTGAGATACAACTGCAACTTTAGATTCCTTGATGCATTTTCTGAGCTACAACTGCAAATCCCAGACTTAAAGTTTTGTATTGTATTCTTGACATTCTGCATAAAACACCACATCACATAAGAGGACATCCCTATTGTGTCACAATTGGAAAACTGTATAATAATTTATGGAATTTGATTTAACATATTTGCACATAGTGCATGTTTTACACTGTGTTCTTACAGCACATATTATGAATGTTCTGGTTATGACTAGGCACCAAATGGTCTTGGATCAATGTTTCTCTTCCAAAAAAGTGATGGCTGGTGTAGGTGAAACACTCTTAAAAATGATAAGGTCTTCCTTTAAAGATGAACTCTGGGGAAATTACCAAACTACCCTTGCAGTGGGCCTTCCTCCTGTACTGCAAGTGTTAAATGGTCCTTCAAGGTCCCCTAAAAAAGCAGTTTTACCTATTGTAGCTCTTTCTCATACAGGCTTCCTCCTCTCCGTGCGATCAGTCCCCCAAAGCTGCTTTTGTTTTGGCCTTCTGTCTGTTGAATGCATTCTGACATTGTCATGTACAATGCATAACCAGCAGACCTGCATTGTATGTGAGGATGCCAAAGGCCTGCCCATATTCTGGAGGAAAGTGGTAGCTGTCAGGGGAGTGAGGGATAACATAAGTAAAACTGCTCTTTTATGGTACCCTAGATGGAAACAAAAATGTAACCCTTTTAGTGTAGTGGGAGCCCAACTGCAAGGGTAGTTTTGTAATTTCCTGTTCTGCTTCTGTGAATAAAATTTTTATTTTCATCTTTTTTCATTCTTTTTACCATCTCAGTGCTGCTGACCCCCTGCAGACTCTTTTGAATTCTATGTACATGCATGGACTCCAGTTATGGCTACATGGCATTTCTCATGATGGATTTCCTGATGGTAGCAACAAAAAGACGATGTCTGTGAAACGTGTTTTGAAATGGCCACTTGTAGACTCTAAAAGAAGCGTTATCGACCTATAAGTGGAAGAAGTGCCTGCACAAGGATCTTCATGTCAAGATAACCAAGAATTATTTAAAAAAAAAAAGCTGGGTAATATTAAATATGACTTTTGAAATTGCTCTAATATCTTAGACCATATATGAGATTTTAATGATTAGGTTTCCCTATGGTTTAACTTCCTAGCTTCTATTTCAAAGGTTACATCTTTACTACACCTTGTGGACACTATTGGCTAAGTGGCGTGCTTCATATCAAACATTGATAGTTAAAACTTGTTGCAGGTAATATAGTAATAACTGTTGTTGGTTTACAATGTAAAGATGTTGAAGTACTCCCATTTTTTTTGCATATTGTATTGCTTGTCACATTTGTTTGTTAGAGGTATTTATAGATCGCCAACAATTTACGCAGTGCTTTACACACTGCACATCATCATCAGTCCCTGCCCTCAAGGAGGTTACAATGTAAGGTCCCCATCTCACATGCATACAAGGGCCAATATAGACAGGAGCTAATTAACCTACCAGCATGTCTTTGGAGTGTGGGAGGATACCGGAGCACACCCACACAAGCACAGGGAGAACATGCAAACTCCTTAAAGATAGTGTCCTGACCGAGATTTAAGCTGCAAGGCTAACCACTGCGCCACTGTGCTGCCCACATAAATATATTTCAAAGTATGCCTTTGATTCCTCTCAGATTCCTGCAAATTGGTGACGTGATATACTAAAATTGTCAGCTTGTATTTTGGGAAAGATCTATGAACATTTCTGCATGCTCCATCTAGTCTCACAAGGCAGGAACACCTTTTCACTTCAGTGTTTTCATATACTGAATCACTCTCTTGTGATTTGAGCAGTCTATTTATAAGCCACAAACTATATAGCTAAACATTTCTTGAGAAAGTTATTTAAATGTGAATGGGCTAATGGAATGGAGATCAACACACTTTACTTGATTTGAAGTTACAGTATTTATAATTTGTTTTATTGTGGAAACCAATAAGCCTACACCTCCAGAAAGTTAGTTTTTCTTTACTTGATTTAATTTCTAAATGTGTTCTGTAGAATTTAAGCATCGGTACAGCTCATCTAATATTTGCCAGTTATATGAATAGCTGTTATTGAAGATTTTCATGTGTTACAGAACTACTGTTCTAACAGTGTAGCCAGGGTCAGGAGCAGGGGTGCCCATTAGGTAGATGGTGATCTACCAGTAGCTCTAAAAGCTGATGCTGGTAGATCACGAAGGGTGTGAATAGCGGCCCCTTTATTCCATTTTGGTATATTTATTTAGCTATGCACATATGATTACCTATTAGCCTGAGTCTGCTGAGCCAAGCTCCCTGACTCCTTTCTGGTGGATACTGGTGGTTGAAGTGCTATGTATTACATCAAAGAATATTAGTTTACCCAGCCTGTTGCACTACACTGTTTGCAAAATACAGCAAGGTGAGGCAGCCAGGAAAGAAAGAGAGAGGAGAGACAGCCAGGAGAGCGAGGAGAGACAGCCAGGAGAGAGCGAAGGAGGTTTTTTTTTCGTTGGTAGATCTCATGTAGCTCGTCATTTGAAAAGTAGATCTCAACACAAAAAATATTGGGCACCCCTGGTCTAGAGGTTAGGGGGAAAACGTGCATGAAATCCCATCTTCCCAATTACATCTGTCACACTAAGTATTCATCAGACAGATAAAAGACACCTGCAACTGCATAACTCTCTCATAACCAGAAAAGGATCTGGCCTAAATGTCCAGACCAAGCAGTGGGTTTAGTTAATTTGAAAATAACTCTATGACCAATTTGTCTAAATAATTTTTACATTGTTTTTTAAGGGCAAATAAGGCTTTTATTTGCTACAATGTTTCAATAAATTTCCTGCTCAGATTTCTCACTAAAGGTTGACCAAACTATGTTTTTTATTATTTCAAATGTAAAATATTGTGTAGAAATACTTTTTTAGGTACAGCCCTTTCTTTATTATTTTCTATGTGCTCAGCGAATGAGCACAGAAATAAATACTACAGAAATACTCTGTATATAAACAAAGCCATCTGATCACCATGCCATAGGTGACATGGTGGTCACAGGATTGGAAACCAAAATTATTGGTTCCTGATAACTAGTCTACCTGGTCAACTGTTTGTGACAGTGCAGGCAAAAAAATGGAAGAGTGTACATTGCTTATTCCAAAACAGAACATTTCTTCCACTAGATATTGTGGAAGAAAATTATCATTTACAGATTGCAGGCAGGGAAAGGTTAAGTGGAAATAAGTATAGTGTTTGGTGATAATTGCCAGGAAGGTATGTAGGGGCAGCTTATTGTTTTGACCTATAGAGGTAAAGCCCTGGTTCATCTAAAAATAAAATATGAATTAATAAATTTGATCCAGAAAGGCTTACCTTTAACATCATGCCAGTTTACCATTGGCCACTTATGGTTTAAAACAAAGTGCTGCAATGCCTTTGCATTACTGTAGTCTTTCTTCAAGAAGGGACCATCATGGGGAGTCAATGTAAAGAGGCCCACACTACCATTCTGCATTAGTACCATTCTGCAAGGTGATAGATCCCCTTCTTGGCTCACAGTCCATACACATACATTTTTATCTAAAAAAATATTGGGTTTACATTTTTTACTTAATGACCCACTCGCCTGCCACATTCCTCCTTTGTAGGTCCTGGCAGGTGTCTACTGCTATATTAGATACACTGGTGATGCTGCCTGCCATTGGTCTGCATGTATGTTTGTGAAGGTTCTCATATATGCAGATCGTGGTATAGATAGTAGTAGATAGTCACATTCAACCGACTTGTTCTGTTTTGTTATAGACCAGTTTAAAGTAACTACTGCTAGGTGGAGCTGACTGGCAGAATTAATGGGTTTTTTTGGGACTTTGCAGGAGGACTAAGAGTATACAGACAGCTGCACTCATAATACAATTCTGCAGCTCTTTTAACGGGAGGTCATAGATCTACTTTAACTGTGATTAGCTGCAATCCTCCATACCTTAACCAAAGGTTCCACGTTTAACTAAAATATCACTGTTGGATGGACTGTTCCTTTAACATGGATTCAGGATAATACTGCAGTCTGTTATCAGATGATTGTATGCTGTGAAAGCTCAGTCTCTGACTGCTACAGAGGGTGGTGTTTAGAACCTGTTACCAGCTGGCCTGCAATGATATAAAAAATGGGCATGCTTGTAGTAATATGTAACTCAAGAAAAAAAGAATGGGGAAGGCAGCTGGACATGTCTGGCCTGAGGAAGGGGATCTTGCGAGACCCCGAAACGTTGCACTTGTGTGATATGCTGCATCTGCATCAATAAATAGATGCATTTGATCTGCATTTGCTGTGTCAGTGTCCCATTTCTACTTAGGCAGCTAGACAACACGGAGGTCCAAAATAAAATTAAAGCAACTACACAGGTTGGCTGTAAATGTAAATGCAGACTTTTCATTTATGAATGGATTGTACCTTTATTATTATTTAGCCAGCTTTCCCTGTGCTAGATTTAATGGGTATGATGGGATTTGTCAGACTGGTAGATGTGCAGTAAATATGTCATGTTTTATTTAGATGGCGTTTGTTAATTTCAGAACCTTTATGTGTGTTTTAATGGATCTGTGTGTGTCTTTAAAGCATAAATAACATCACACTGACATTGTTCTCTTGGGAGTCTGCTTCTGTTTGAATGCTTCTGAATAACCTTTGCTGAATTGCTGGTCCACATGAAAATGTAGATGATGGAAAGGTAAAATGTCACTTTAAATTTCCATCTGCCTTCATTTTACAGACACTTTCTTCTTTCCCCGTAACTTTTGCTACAAAATAAAAGGCTGCCTCTGTCTTACATTTAAGTTCATAAGAATAACAAAGAGCAATCAACCTGGTGTTTTCAATTCTTTCGGTTAACACTTAACTGTGAACATTGAATTGCTCTTTATAACTCATAGCTGTAATACATTTTTGTTTGCATATATTTGTTTTCAGTACTGATGATGTCATTGCAACTTCACACATTATCATTCTGCGTACACTTATCCAGTAATACGTGAGGTAGTGAGTCAATCAACAGTAAGTGAATTTAAACATACCTGGAAAAAGGAATAAACATAGGTCTACCATAAGACAAAAACCTCACCACAATAAAAAAACATCCCCAGTTCAACCCTGCCTGGTCTTTATTGCTCTAAATTTACCCAATACCTTAAGGTAAACCTGTCTGTAAAGGGTTGAAGAAAGTACCACAAAGTGCTAGTTAATTGTAATGCCTTATGAAAATGCATCTTCTTCAGCACACGTCATCTCCAAATGATGTGTGCACCTCCTATTATACCTGAACTAAAGCTATGCACACTGCTGACAGGTAGGCTTTAACTGCAGAAGAGGCTTGGAACAGCAAATACTCCTCTTCTGTTTGCTTGCAATCTTTTTCTTAAAGGTAAGATGAGGTGCACATGAGAAGCTTAGTGATAGATTGTTGGCATGCCTTGGTGCCATGATGAATTAAAATCTGTGCACAGGCACAGGAATTATTTAATCTCTGGTCCCCCAACCAAGATGGCCAAAGATGTTAAACCCAGAAAATGTCAGCAGCTGCGAGGAAGTTTGTGGAGGCTGCTAAAGGTAAGATATGTGTGGTGGGCTTTGGTAGATTTCTGAGGTGTCTGCAATACACTATGGAATGCATACTTGCTATAGCTAAGCTTTAATAGGAAGCAAGTTTATATTAGCATACGTTAAATACTCCTTGGTCAAGAGTTCCAGGTTTCTCTTGCGCCTTTTATAGAAGCTCCACTTGTTTGTTCCACTAGTTTGTTGAATATGTTCTAATGACAGGTTCCCTTTAAATATGTAACCAAAATCTTACAATACCCTGGACTTTCATGTTTCTTGGTAATGAGCAACGTGGTTTAGGATGTTTCAGAAGTGTGTGTGTGCTTGGCTTACAATAGAGTGCTAATGGGTGGAGTATAGGTGGACTGGGAACAGTCCTTATTTTCTTGGAGCTTACAAAGGAAATGTTGGAAAGGATTTAAATCTGCCCACCCTGTCCATTGAAATAAATACCAATACTTATACTAAGACCTTATTTTTTTATTACAAACTGTATAAATCCTTCTTATTTGTGCACTCTAGACAAGGAATGTAACAACCTCCCTATTTCAGGTATCTACTCCAGTGTATATATGTATGTGTGTGTGTGGGTGTGTATAATATTCATATTAATAGGGATAATCATTTTTAAAGGACAAGTGATCTTAATATATCACATGGCATACACACCAGTACCCTGTTTCCCTGAAAATAAGACCTACCCCAAAAATAAGACCTAGTACTATTTTTGGGAATTGCTAAAATATAAGACCTACCCCGAAAATAAGACCTAGTTGTGACCATAGCCAGGGCTGGTGGTGGCATAAGGGGGAACCTGAGCCGCAGGAGAGATTCAGCGGTGCCAATGAAGCCAGCACTAGAGGAAGCGAGGCAGCAGTGGAGGGAGCAGATCCGCATAAGCCGATGTTTCCTCTATAGCTCCGACTCCTGTCACAGGCGGAGTGATACCAAATGCACTCCGCCTGTGAGGAATCGATATTTAAAGTGCGCTTCGCTTTTTCTGGGTACCAAATTGCTCTTGGAAAGGTACGGCACCCCTGATTGCCCTGATCACCCTATTCTTAACTTTGCCATTTTGGATTATTTAATTTGGATTTGCATTAACTTTGGATTGTTATACATTAAAAAATAAAATAAAACCTACCCCGAAAATAAGACCTAGTGTGTTTTTTTTGAGCCAAAAAAATATAAGACAGTGTCTTATTTTCGGGGAAAGACGGTAAATACATATTTACAGATATAGTTAACATTTCTATGTTTAAATTTACATTGGTGCAGCTTGGTTACATCTAATTTCTTCATATGTCACATCCAGAGGGCTGAGCCTGACTGGAGAGGGACGTTGGGCTCAGCCAATCCAACATCTGGATCAGTTGAGCCCAATCTCCGGTAGCTCACTCGCTGCTGTTCGCCCCTATTCTCATAGGGTGAGTGAATAGCTGAATGCCACTTCGGCTCAGCTATTCTGCTCGGTACCTCCATGGTACCGAGCAGAATAGAAAATCAGTGAAAATAGTGTAAAAAAAAGTTTTAAAAATATTTTTAAAATGATAAAAAATAGTAAAAGTAAAAAATAAATAAAGATATTTTGAAGAAGGAAAAAAGCAAAACAATTGCGTGGAGCTAGCAGTGACAGCTAGCTCTGCCCAACTGTTTCCTACTGGCCAGCAGCTGCTATAGCCTTCTAGCAGGTCTCAACCAATGAATAACAACTGGGCGGAGCTGGCCGTGGCATCACGGCTGGCTGCACCCAGTTGTTATTGTTCAATGACAAATCAGCACCCCAGGTCATCATAAGTGAAGCTACGGCTGTATCCTTCGGCTCAATAGTGAATAACCCCCTATGTATTTTTTTCAATGAATACAAGGTACTTTCTGATTGGACGAGGCAAAGATCGTGATGTCATCTGACCTTTTTCTAATCTTCCCTAGCCTTTATTAAAGTATTCTGACTTTGGTTTTAGGAAATCATATGGTAAACGAAAAGGTAATACAATGTGAAATATATGATTTTCTGCAGAAACAACGTTGCACTTGTTTGTGAGTGTTATTAATATTTTGTATGTGAGGAACAATGTCATTTTGGTTAAAGGTATGATTCATTTATTGTATGTTTACAGTAAAATATTTAACAAAGAGGTTGTAAATTCATATAATGCTATATTTGATACAGTTGCTTATTTTTTTCCAAAATACAGAGTGCATAAAACTTTGCGTATAAGTGAACATGGCAATTTATTTCCTAGCCAGCCTTCTGCTTTAATGGTCCTAGTATTAATGCTGACTGAACACAGTACTCAGTATGATGGACCATTCACACTCCAGTTCCAGCTAGCTGTAAATATCTTAAATGTTACCGTGTATTTCTCAGCTGAGCTATCATCTGTTTGATATATGTGTATGTACACAAACATAGTCCTCCAGGGGTATAAAAGGAAATATAGGAATGTAACAGAAACAAACAAAATAAAAAGTATCTCTCATAAGTGGAATTTTTTTTTAAATCTTGCCACTTTACATTAACAGAACAAAAGGTCTATTTTGCACAATTACATAATAACACTGAGCACCACTAGATTATTATGTGTGATTAAGTCAATTGATAATGCCTAACTGTGTAATTACAGAAGGGCTGTTTCTTTCAAGTAAATATTAACAATATGTAAGAAATATATACCGTTTTGAAGAGATGTGGAAAATTCACAGCGTGTCACCTCCTTCCATACTGACTATGAATAGATGAATAAAGTTCAGTCTGTTCATTGTTCAAGGAAGCAGAGCAGCAAATGCAGCGTACTCCGATGGTGTGGTAACAATTCTGCACTGCTCCTGAATTCAAAGCAGAGTTGCCACTATCATGTAGACTGTGGCTGATTGCACTACAGTGGTATAAGAAAATGTTGTAGGGGTGTGGTTGTTGCATTTTCACAAGCCTGTGACTTGTCAATCAGCACCTAGTTTTGCCACTGTTTTCTGGATTAACAGCACAGATGAAGGGGGAATTGGCTCAGTCAGGAAAGGTAAAATAGATTTTTTTTTCTTTATAAGGCTTGTGCATCACATAGTAACTGGACTTGGTACTAAACTGTCATATAGGATCTTTTTGTTGTACTTTAATCTGTTACTGAGAGGAGACTTGGGGGAATGTGCTTGGCCAGTTGACCACTGCTGATATGTGTCTTCCCAAGTTCACACCATGACTGGCATAGCAAAGTAACTCAGTGGTTTATGTTTCTATTCAGATGGTGTGCACTGTGTTCACCAGAAAAGCCAACTGTACACCTTGGTATACCACTTATAGGGATTCATGCATGGAGGACTGTATGGGTTCTGTTTGGGCAGCACTGATGTAAATGGAACACGTCTGGGCTTACTTTGTCTAGCTAGTGAACAGTTGCATGTTCAAGCACTCTTTTCTTAGAAATAGGTTCCTTTAAATATAAACCATGTCAAATTTTAATATAGGCACACATTAAAGTCTGGTTGTACACTCTCTATGTGATCTTTTTTAGATCTATAAGTAGCTGTAACATATGTGGGCTTTCCTAAACTTCTATTCACTTTATATCCAATCAAATAAAGTTGATACTACTCTTTTACTTCTTCTGTATTTTTCCCATTGAGCACCAAAATGTGTTTCAAAATGCCCCCCCGCCCCCCTTTCCTAGTACTTTATACTACCTGGAAACCTTTGTGTCCCTCATACCTTGCACAGCAGTGCCCCCAAAAATACCATTGCCCCCCATTTTCCAACTTAGCAGTACAACACCCCTATAGTCTTCCTGATAATGTCTCTTCTTTAATCCATAATTAAGCTCAGCTGTTTCCGTGCAAAATAACAGACAACCATTCTCAGAACATGATCAAAGAACATGTCACAAGCGTCCTTTAGCCAACCTTTGCAGTGTATCTTGAAATATCTTGAAGTATCTTGAAATATTACTTTCCAAGACCTGCATTGACCTTGGAAACATCTATTCCCCAGTCCTGTAATATAGTCTATCCCTATCTATTCCCCAGTCAGTAATATAGTCCTTGCTTCTGAGGAAAAGAGAAACAATAGGGCAGCCCAAAATAATGATGATGTAAGACCTTCAATAATTCATAGCCATGGGAATTCACTAATTAGTAGGGATGGGCTCGATGTTTGAGTCGAACAACAGTTCAACTCGAACATCGCTAATTCATGTGTTCGGTGAAACTTTCTGCACATTTGCACTATTTATAAAATAAAACATAAAGTACAATAACTATCAGGCCGCACAGTGCCTTGTGAGAGCCCTGATTAGGCAATGCATCTGACCACAACAGTGCTGTCATTTTTTTTTTTCTTTCTTTGCTTTTGCTTTGCTTTTCCCCCTTCTGCATCGCAGGTGTTCGCGTTTTTAAAAAAATTATTTTTAAATTCTACTTGCTTTTTCTTTTTTTTTTCATAACAAGCCATTGTACAACAGTTTATAGTGCACCAAGCACCACATGCAATAAAGTATTGCACCCAAGTCCCAATTTCCCATCCCACATTCTCTAATAAAATGTTATAATCAGCCCACATCATGTGTGAAAGGCCAACAAGCAGACAGGTGTGTGACAGGTGCATACAATTAGAGTTTTTTACAGCAGGGCCTATCCCTGCGCTCATCAAGAGTAAAGGTGCCCATACACTGTGCGATTATCGCACAATAATCGCAGGAAATCCCGCGATCGTATGAAAATCGCAAAGTGTATGGAAGGCGTGCAACCGTTTTTACTGTACGGTCGCACGTCTTTTGTCTAAGGAGCATGCTAGAAAACCAGCCGAGAATCGTATGATTTTCGGCTGGTTTTTAACTTGATCGTAAAATCAATACCGCACGGGCCGGTGTGAGCACACGCACAATGCCCTTTCAGCATTGTGGTCATCGGAATCCCGCCCCTCAGGGGGGCGGACTTGCGATGATCGCAAGTACGATCTGCCTGTCCAAGATGGGCAGATCGTACGTTTTTTAAATTGCTTTACAACCATCGCAAGACTAAGGTATTGCAATGGTTGTAAAGTGTATGGGCATCTTAACTGTGAGGGGTTACAGTGTGGAGGCACCAACACCAAAGTCCCATTTTTTGAACACCTGTGTGACAGGTATATATAATTTGAAAAGTGTAGATGGAGGAATCTGTTCCACCTTTTCCATCTGACCACAGAAAATCTGCAGATAACTGTAAGGTGTATGGCCAGCTTAACTTTCATCCATTGTGTGCAAAAGAGACACCAGAATTTATCAAAAAAAATCTCTAACCTTGTTCCAAGTATCTTAAAATGTGGCCTTTTATACAGGCTGCCTCCCCAAGCAGTTGTTTACAAGATTAAAAGAAAACCAATTACCGGCAATATAAATGTAATTTTGTTTCTTTATAAAGGTTGGTTTTGCTGCAGCAGGTTCTATACACCATACATATGTGCTACTTTACAGGCAGTTTAAGGGGGACCCCCAGACACGATATTTAAAGTACTTTTTCATTTTTATTGTTTCACTTTAAGCAATGTTAAAATCACTGCTCCTTTAAAAACAGTATTTTTTAAAAGTGTTTTTTGCATTGACACATGTCCCCCAGGGTAGTACCCGAATCCCCATACCCTGTTTATGGCCAGTAACTTGCATATAAGCCTTCAGAATGGGGACATTTGATTTTCCAAGTTCTGGTCCCATAGACTTACATTGAGTTCTAAGTCTGAGTAAGAACTTTTGTCATGTTCTAATGTTCGGGTTAGAACCAAACTCAGGGGTGTTCAACCCATCACTACTGATTAGTTGTCTACAGTAAACTGAGGTAAAAGTGGTTACCACAGGTCATAACTTTCTGCACGTTTGCACTATTTATAGAATAAAACATAAATTACAATAAACTCAATTTTATCTGCATGCAGGGTTAACACCTGGCAAAGTCTGCAAGAGATACTGGAGTATTTGGTGATGGATCAAGGTTGCTATGGTGATGTTATTCCAGTGGAAGGAAGGCTTCAGGACTGTTACAAGTCTTGGAGGGGGAGCAAAGGTCACTTACAAATACATAAATATACAAAAAGGAAAAAGGTCACCAACACCTAATGCTTAACCCTTTTGTTGCCGGAGCTGCTTTTGCCTTTTTGCAATGCGAATTTTAAGCTTACATCTTCCCCAATATATATATAGGCCCTAGAAAATAAATTGATGATAGCTGCAATTTGTTATATTATATGATATTAGTGCAACAGTTTATTAAACCCAAATTTCCAGTAAAAAATGCATTGAAATTAATTTGAATGCAAACAAACACAATATAATACCATATTTTTTGAATTTTTGATATTACATAAGGAGCTAACATGCCTCCTGTGTGCTATCACATTGCAGGTGGCAGGTTCTCTCTAGTCGAGATCTGCAGCCCAATTAATCTAATCAAGTATAGATCGTTCTTGATTGGCTTCATTCTCCACCACAGTGGACTGAGAAGGATAGCTCTGAAATGGGAAGTGACAAATTCCCGTCAATTCTGGGTTCACTAAAATGGTAAATGGCTGTTCTCTGATCTCCCTCCTCTGCAGCTACTGACACACTTTTGCTGTCCTGAGCCTGCAGGAGGAGCGGTCGAACCCAGGATACATGGCAGGGCACATCAGTTAAGCAGGAGCGGCAAAACATTTAAGCTGCCTATACTATGGTAAATTTTCGAACAAAAGTTCTTATGAAAAATTTCGTTCCAGAGACATTATCAGAATGTCAAAAAGCAGTGATGCGCCACAGACTGTCACTTTCTCAATGAGAATTCCTCTCAGGCATACTGCAAGATGCTACCCAAAGAAAGCCGGGAGAGCTGTGGATCTATGAAGTAAACACAAGGGGGGCCTTTCCTGGTGCAGGTCAATTTTATTTCAGTAAGCATGAGATAAAAACAAAACCATACTCACAAACAAGAGAAGAGATATAAGCTGACAGGCAGTGTGCATCCACTGGACGATTCCTGTGTGCTGATGATGTTAACGCGTTTCCGGGGCACGCCCCCTTCGTCAGAACGTCTATTATCAGAATGTCAATCAGAGACTTGTTTGAATACTGCTCAAAATTGCATTTGGTTTTAACATTTTGGAATTAATGGAGTTTCCCAAATGAAAAGAACATTCACTGTTAGAATTGAATTTAGGGATGCACCAATACTAGTACCTTCGATACCGGAACTTCCGTTCAGAGGGAGATTTCCCCTGAACAGCAGTGCGACGAGTGAACATGGTTGGCCAGGAAGCTGGCTCTATGGTGTTTGGCCAGCTCGATGCTAGTTGAAGTAACGGTATCGGTGAGTACCGAAAAATAAATATCGGTACTCGTACTCCATACCAAAAAACTGGTATCAGTGCATCTCTAATTTCTTTCATTCATTTTGCTCCTTTGATTTTTTTTTTACACTTTAGTCTAAAGCTATTGTCAATTTGACTCCATTAACTATTAGAAATGAACGTGCCAAAAAGAAATTTTTCAAACAAAATGTTACTGGAAAATATGGTGTAATGGCCATATTAGAAAGTACTGTGCCAAATTCATGTGCAACAGTTTTTTTGTTATTACTGACGCATGCAACAAATTTAGGTAGTTCTTATGTGCAACACTTTAAAATTCTGGTACTATGGCTGTGACAGGTTCCTCAAGAAATACTGCCATATCAGTGATAAGAAAAGTTGAGGTAAATAAGAGTTCTTCCATGTTGGGTTAATTGTGTACCATGTGTAAGTATTGTGTCACAGACAACATTCTGTCTGAGGCATTTCTGCAACTGATTTATATACGCCTTAATGATAGCTACATTAATCTGTCGCAATTTGGGCCATTTGTTGCCTGGACAAGAGGAGGATTTCTAATTAGTACCTATGACACCCTTTATAAATTCCAGGGTATAATGATGAGACTATTAAAAAGATGGATGGACAGGTTGTAAAAATTGTTATAGCACTGTAAGCAGATCATAGAAACTGCCTATTTTCCAACCTGCACTTGGCAAAGACATAATGTAATTCTGTAGGAACGTATGTGTCATGCCTGTGTATCTACAAAAAATTAATAACATTGTATAAAACCACTATATCACTTATCATAAACATGGATCATTAACCACGAATGTCCATATGTTGATTTCACATTCAATACGTCCCAATGTGCAAATATACAGTCTATATACACATTTGAGTGATCATCATAGTTTGTGCTTCAAATTCTACCATCAATGTATTCCTCCATGTGTACACCATTTAGAGTGTCGCTCATCGTAAAGAAGACCTTATACACATGTCTCTTAGTGCTGAATACCTTTTAAGACCGGACAGGGTAACACCCACGTTGGCATCCACTCTGTTAATCTCCCACTTCTCCACTTTGTGGTCTAGATTCACATTAAATCTCATACCCAGATAGCCAAAAATGAGAAACAGCATATAACATAGTGCACACTGGGGTTCATTTACTAAAGGCAAATAGGCTGTTCACTTTGCAAGGGAATTTGCACTTAGCAGGGGAAGTTTGCCCTTAGTTTAGTGAAGTGAATGAGGGGAAACAATGCTGACTTCCATCACCCAATGTTCAAGAAAAAATGCTTTTTTTAAATTTTCCTTGCACATGATTGGTTATGTATTTCAACACATTCACTAAGTTAAGGGAAACTTCCCCATCCAAATGCAAATTCTTTTTCAAAGTGAACAGCCTATTTGCCTTCAGTAAATCAACCCCTATGTGTCACCTTAACCTCCCTGGCGGTATGATTATTCAGGATTTTAGGTACCAAAAGCGGTACATTGTTTTTCAAGCAAATATGTTGTTTTACATTGTAGGCCTGTAGTTCTTAGTAAATCCTAGGAATAACTCACCTAAATCTGTCCAAACAAGAGTCCAGTAGACATCCCAGGTATGATAAAGTTTGAAACACGAAATTAAAAAATTATAATCTAATAAATTATAAATAATTATAAGAAATTATAATATAATAAATAATTATAAA
>NW_017307423.1:455069-497828 GCF_000935625.1 Nanorana parkeri | reverse complement strand
CAGAATTCCCATTTACTGGACCATTTTTTAAATTATTTTATTATAATTTTTTATAATTATTTATTATATTATAATTTCTTATAATTGTGAAAAAGTGTCAGGCAGGGCACTGGACAAAGCTCTAGGGACAACATTGAAGTGAAATAGTTTGATACATAAGTGTAATCATAGCAAATTACATTGTATTGTGTGTATTCTATGTATATTACAACTTTCCACTTTTGAATTTCCTGCCTGCTGTGACGCCCGAAAACAAAACTAAAAGTCAGATGTCGGCTTTTAGTTTCATTTTCGAGCCGCGTACAGCAGAGGACGCCGCGGCCTCGCTGGGACAAGGTAAGTGTCACTTTTCTCTGCAACCCCGAGTCAGGCTTGGGGTTACCGCTCCTAGCATTGAAAATTCACCCCAAGCCAGACTCGGGATTACCGCCAGGGAGGTTAAAGTACATTTGATTAAAATCTTACTCAAAATTACTCAAATGAATCAAAGTCCTGTGGGCAGGAACAAGACTGCAGAGGAAACACACTCACTCCCAATGCTCCACCCACTGACGCATCACAAGCTCCGCTCTACATACGTTGGATCAGAATTAGGATTTAGATGGATGGCAAAGAAAACAAAACATTTGCAAAAAAACTTTGTAGATTTTACAGTCAGATTCTAGCATGTCTGTCTGGAAGGTTGGGCATTATGTATTTCATAGCTTTATAATGCTCACACACACAAATTGGTTTATTGTTAACAAAAAGTGAAATGTGTGAGTTTACAAAACACACAAAGGTTGCTTCTGGTTGTGTCTGAAAGTATATTTCAATTACATACTCTATCACCCCCTAACAAGCACACCCCTTTGTAAAGCTTTATCTCCCTCTTGTCCATACAATATAATCTCTTAAAAACACCTTTAGCCCCAAACATACTCCAAATATCATGGTGTTAGCCTCTTTTGCCCTCCCCAACTGCCTGAACCGAAAAGCTTTGTTTCACTCCTATGCCTAATCAACAACCCATACTATTTTTTGAAGCCAGCCGCTACCATAACTTTTTTGTTTATGTCAGTGGTGACCAATGGCACCCTTATACTTCACTATATATTGAGCCATAATATAAATGAACTACAGTGTGTGCACCATGTTTATGCATATTGTCCTAACTCCACGCTGTAAACATTTGAAGGCTTATTGGATTTAATCATATCAGGGGATGCGTATTTGTGTAATGAAGGAGGGTGTGGCCTAAAGAGATCAACACCTAATATCAAGGTGTGCATAATAATTAGGCAGCGTCTTTTCCTTGGGCAAAATGGACCAAAAAAGAGATTCAACTGACTGAAAAGTCAAAAATCGTAAATAGTCTTTCAGAGGGATGCAGCACTCTTGAAATTGCGAAGATATTGGGGCGTGATCACAGAACCCTCTAACTTTGTGTTGCAAATAGTCAACAGGGTCGTAAGAAACGTGTTGAAAAATAAAGATGCAAATTAACTGCCAAAGATTTGAGACGCATCAAACAGGAAGCTACCAGGAACCCATTATCCTCCAGTGCTGTCATATTCCAGAACTGCAACCCACCTGGAATGCCCAGAAGTACAAGGTGTCCATTGCTCAAAGACATGGCCAAGGTAAGGAGGGCTGAAACCCGACCACTGGTGGGCTGGTATTAATAAAGATGAGCTAGTTGGACCTTTCCGAGTTAAAGATGGACTCAAAATCAACAGCCAAACCTACTGCCAGTTGTTAGAAGACACTTTCTTCAAGCATTGGTACAGGAAAAAGTTGGAAACTTTCAAGAAGACCATGATATGTATGCAGGACAATGCTCCATTGCATCCATCGAAGTACTCCACTGCGTGGCTAGCCAGTAAAGGACTTAAAGGTGAAAGAATAATGACATGGCCCCCTTCCTCACCTGACCTAAACCCTATTGAAAACTTGTGGGCCCTTCTTAAATGGGAGATTTACACTGAAGGAAAACAATACACCTCTCTGAACAGTGTCTGGGAGGCTGTTGTTGCTGCTGCCCAAAAAGGTGATCGTCAACAGATCCAGAAACTGACAGACTCCATGGATGGAAGGCTGATGACTGTTGTTGAAAAGAAGGGGGGCTATATTGGTCACTGATTTTGTTTTTGAAAATGTCAGAAATATTTATTTGTAAATTTTGAGTTGTTTGTTTATTATTCTCACTTTAACAGATGCAAATAAACAAGTGGGATGGGAAAATGTTCATTTTCCATTTAGTTGCATAATAATCCTGCACACTAATAGTTGCCCAATAATTGTGCACACATAGATATTCTCCTAAGAGCCAACACCTCACGTTTACTTTCTTAAATATTCAGGTTTGAGGTTTATTAACATTTTGGATTGACCGAGAGCACTGTAGTTGTTCAATAATGAAATGTAATCCTCAAAAATACAACTTGCCTAATAATTGTGCACGCAGTCTATATATAGCTGGACTTTTTTTGTAGGGGTAAATACGGAATACTGCATCACTCACTGCAACTCAAGCACAGAGATCCCACAAGCATCTACTAAAATCTGTAATAAAAGCTTTAGGTGAACTTTTTCTTGAAAATGTTATATTTTAAGAGATATAATATTTTAATATCCCTTACATAAACAATATTGTTATTAGCATCACAAAGCAGGCTTTTTTTTTTACCTCAGACATATCAGGAACCATATGATAAAATCTTTGGATGAAAACCCTGTATATAATCATAAAATGTGATTGTGAAGTTGTTTATGAAGTGTGCAATTCCCTGATGACATTGCCTGTCACACAGTAATATTCTTAGAACTACATCATCTGTGTCTGCATCTGTGTTTACTTGAGCAGACATTCCTGGTGCCCAATGTAGTTTCATTCTAGTGTGATTTCTTGCATGCAAAGTTCAGATCTACCACACTGAAACCTAAAGTGCATTTACTCCCTTAACTACAGGAATACAAATTATGTCTTTTATTCCATACTATTTGATGTAATTTTAAAACCTCAAATGTTTTATTTACTAAACAGTAAAAAAAGGATCACCAGATTGTACTTACAAATGTGATTTTGTATGATTATGTACACAGACATGTGATTTTTTTTAAATTGTGGTATCAGAGGAGTTGCTTGGCTCAGAGGTGGCCATTTGGCCACCCATTGCTGCCACCAATGACCAAGTAGTTATTTACAATAGTCATGATGCTTAGCAACCTGAAGCTGTACATGTAGCTTGTACCAGTCTTCTATATTAGGAAGTGCAAACAGAAATATTGTGCTGTAAATGTGGTGATCAATGGTCAAAATGTTAATATTATTACACAAAAATACCTACTGTGCTTAGGTTAATTTATATTACTAAATTTCCAAAAAACAAACTTATATGACTAGCTCATGCACATAAATAAATACATAACAAGTGCAGTACTATCAAAAGACAAAAAATTAATCAACATACAGTGGATATAAAAAATCTACAAATCCCTGTAAAACTGCCAGGTTTTTGAGATTTAAAAAAATAGACCAAGATAAATCATTTGAGAATTAATGTGGCCTATAATTGGTGCAATTCATTGGAAAAAAAATAAAATAATGTGGCTGCATAAGTGTATACACCCGCTTATAACTAGGGATGTTGTTGTGTTCAGACTTAACTAATCACAAGCAATGTTAAATAGTAGCCAGTACACACCTGCTATCAATTCAAGTGACTCTGATTAAGTCATATAAAAGTGTTTAGGGCTCAGTCACACTAGATGCAGTGCGTTCCGGCCCGATTTTGGCCACATTGCATTGCGGCCGGCTCACTTTTTAATGAGGTGGGAGTGGGCGTGGCGGGCCATTCAAGTGAATGGCACAGTAGCCACGCCCTCCGGCTGCAATGCGATCCGCCGCACGGAATCGCAAGGCACATTGTGTCTGCGGTCCGGCCCTGTGCGACGTGATCAAAGTAGTGCTTGTAGCATTTTAATCGCACCGCACAGGAACAGACCGCAGGCACAATGGACCTTGCGATCCCGTGCGGCGGATCGCATTGCGGCCGGAGGGCGTGGCTACTGTGCCGTTCACTTGAATGTCCCGTCACGCCCCCTCCTACCCCACTAAAAAGTGAGCCGGCCGCAATGCGAGGCAGTGCGTTCCGGCCAAAATCGGTCCGGAACGCACTGCATCTAGTGTGACTGAGCCCTTAGGCAGGTGTTTTTTTGAAAAAGGAGTCTAGCAGTGGATTGAATTGGTAAATGCTCAAACCAACATTTGGCAACCAAGGGTGCCTTCTCTTCATTCCAGGCTTAGTTTGAAAAATTAATAGTGCATACAAGTTTATAATACTGTAGGTTTAAAGGGAAGAGCAATGTACCCAACTGGTTGTTTTTAGTATTGGAAACTTGTTAAAAGTTGTTGAAAACTGCAGTGTGTACAGCTAGCATTACTAATAGGTTTGGAGAGAAAAATGTCAACTTGTTCTCCTCCCTTCCACTGGGATACAGAGAGCCACCTTATAAAATTGGAGAAAATTATTCCACCCTATCCCTTCCATTCACAAGAGGACTAATTGCCCTCATCTTCCCTTCCCGTCTCATTACCACAACCATTATTCTAAAATAATTTCAACTATATCATAAAACTAAACTGTAGAGGATGTCAAACTTTCTCCTGTCAGGACCACGGAAGAAGAACTAGGAAAATGGTAATTATCTATCTCAATGCTATCACCCATATTCTGAAATTAATTATATTCTTAAAAAAGGGCTATGATGACTTCCTTTTGGATCTTTTGACATGCTCCCCCTCCCAGTCTACAATTTGCTCTATTTTTCCCTGGTTGAGATAATTTTTTATAAGGTAATTTCTCTTTTGGTTTGAGTGGACAGTGGTTGTTAAACTGTAATTTGGTTGGTATAAGCTATTGCTGCTTGAGTGTTATAGACTAAGCAGTGTGCATATCGTTTGACTACATAGTAACCATAGTAAACATTATGTAGGGATTTTTGAGGTGTAGCAAGTACCATATACAACAATCTATTAAAATGTATAAATCTTTATTTTTAACAATCTAAAAAGTCAGTTGTAAAATCAGCATGTAGAAAAATAACCGAGCTTAGTATACTTCTACCAATGTCAAATCATCCTGGTATCTATACAGAGTTTTGAAGTCCATGGTATTTATTACAAGTTGTCCAGTCCTATAAATATAGGTATCCAAAGTGACAGCTAGACGTGGTACTGTATCACAGCCAAAGACAATTAGTAATGGCAATGATGCGTTTCACAGAATAAAATCTGCTTAATCCGACTTTACTATATTTGGTGATAAATATATGCATCCAGGGGCAGGCCATCCTCCATCTGCACCCACCGTCTACCGCCAGACATCAAAGATCGTTTGACCCGGGGACAGGAAGGGAATCCAGAAAGCCCAGAAAAAGATCTGGTATCCACATAGCCAAGCCAAGTGATGAGGATCAGCAAGCAAACTGGTCAGAGCTGGGGCTACAAACCATGTCTGGCCCTTCTTAAATAACCCCATCCAGGATAGCGCACAGGAAACACCGCTATTGGTTAACAGTGGTTCTGTTTAGTAATACAGATCAAAGTTTATTGTTAAAACTTTTTAAACCAAAGAAACGGGCTGTCGATTAAGGTTTTCCCACAACCTTTGTGTGTTCACTTTATTACTTTGATATGTAATTATGGGTGTTATTGGGGTGTATGAGTCCCTTCAGTCTTCTTACTGTGTGCTTGTGTGCCAGTCACTGATTGGCCATTTTCACATAGAGGGCAGAAACACAGCACACACATGAACCATGAGGGCAATACATTTCTTCCATAAGAAACAGCAAAAGATGTGCTCAGTAAACTCACCATCCATTGCCCATCCACTGCACTTACCTGTTACTTACACCCCCAGTATAGAAACAGTACCATAGAGAGTTATCTGTAGTAGTACTAGATGCAGTGTGGTACTAGTGGTAATCTCAAGACCTTCTGCAATGTACTCTACGCCATGAGAAACCCCATACCCCATAACTGTGTGACCAAAATGCAACCATGACTGGAAATAAAATATCCATATTTCTAAAATCAATATGTGGTTATTCTATCTTCATTTTTGAAAGTCACTTTCCACAACATAATCATACCCCTTATCTGTCACAAAAGTGATGGATTATTTGTCTATATAAAAGATTCCTATAAAACTACACAGGGCCAGTGCCATCTGTAATGATGGCTGTCGTATTGGTAATCAAATCCCGGTCAGAAAATCCTTGTAGTCATGTGACACTCTATATCATTAAATGTTCATTACTAACCTCTGATGATGGCTCAAGTAATCTATTTATTAAAAAACGCAAAGAAATCATCTGTTGATGTGACCCCGGTAAACTAAAATGTAATTGACAGCCTATGAGTTAATGCATTTTACAGACACTGATTGCCCTTTGCAGTTCTGTAGTAAGTAAGCTTGATTATCTATGAGCATAAGAAAAAGGAGAGGTTAAGAATGAATAGTTCGGCTACAAAACAACAAATAAAGCATTCATACATGCCAGCAGATGTCTCATACATATTTCAGTCCTGATTAGCTTAAATGCAGGTCTATCATTTATGTATACAATTACTCAATTTTTGCTTTCATACATATATTCCTTTACATCTTCACAGATGAGAAAGTAAAAAGCCTCGGGCACGAGCAACGAATGCATCTGTATTTTGGAAAGGAAAGATATGTATTATATATAAATTGTAAACCAGGAAAAAATGTATATTATGCACATTTTCATTATTTTATAAAATATTTATAGATGACATAGACCTTATTTGCCTGAATACAAAGAATGTGCATATTTTGTTTTTTTCCCCATTAAAATGGGATTTTTATTTCCCCAAGACAGTCTTAGAGTACACGAGTGTGGCAAATATGACAACATCAACTTTGCATGCCCATGGAGTTAGCAATTATTAAAACTAGCACATACATTTTAAAGTGAAACCAAACTAACTTTTAGTGCTTATTCACACCTGTCCGCACGTGTTATTTCCTGTATAATGCATGCATGCTGGTGAGTGGTATGAAGGGTGGTATGTTACAATGCATTTTCCCCTGTGTACATTTTTCTTTTCTTAAACCTTATTCTTGCACTGCACTGTGGTGACATGTGGTTCCATGTGTTTTACCATATAAAAATGCAAACCTGCTGTATTTTATGCAGTGCATCTCAATGCACCTCGATGCAGTGTTATAGTGTAAGTAAGGCACACAGGGGACATTTAATTCCTATGTACCCTTGCATTGAGCTTGCATTGACCTATGCAGATCAATGCAGCTGAACAATTGTGGTGTAAAGGATACCTTAGGTCCCGTTCACATTATTGTTTTGAGGGAATGCGTGCGTTTCTATGCATGTTACCGCAGCACATTGCACCACTTGCTGCTTGCAATGATGTAATGTGGTGCCATTCATTCTTCTTTTTTTTATTACCATCTTGTCTTGAATTGTATTGTGATTGTAATGCCCTCCTTATATTGTAAAGTGCTGTGCAAACTGTTGGCGTTATATAAATCCTGTATAATAATAATTAACATTTTATTAACATTTTTAGAAAAAAAGAACAAGCAATGACAAATAGGTTGCAAAAACATCATCCATAGTCGAGTATGATATAATAACAGTATCACAGAGCATTTCAAGCCAGGTGGTGTATGGTTACACAGTAAGTCATATAGAATAGAAACTCAAATTCAGATGGTATTTGCAATGACAAACTTGTAAGATAAGAAATATTACCCATGGTCTCAAGTAAAATTAGTAAAACCACTTTTGGGTAATGCAATATCCTAAAATTATATAACTAATAACCAGATAAACCTAATCTAAAGAAGAGAAAGGAGAGAGAAAAGAGAAACAGGAATAATAATAAGAAAAATAGAGGAAAAAAAAGAAGGAACAGATAAAGACATATAAAGACATATCGATCTTCCTGGGAGATCATAAGAGACAACAGTAAGTAGTAGCTCTGAAAATGTAAAACCTTAGCAGAATGAGCTTCAAACCCTTTGCATCAGTGAACTGAATAATAATATTGGACGCTGGCATTGTTTAGGTATTTTGAGAGCCAGCAGGGCCGACTAGCAAAATACTGAAGCTTGGCCCAGTGGGAGATTCCTCCATCCACACAGTTTAGCGTAGATGGAGGAATCTGTTGCACTTTTGCCATCTGACCCTAGAAAATCTGCAGATAATCTATAATGTTTTATGTGGATAATAATGGCAGTACAAGCCATTAGTGTACATAAGTCATGTTCTTAGAAGAGAACCCACAAAACAGAACAGGACACAAGTGCCATAGAGATGAATCATAGAGTTGCATATAAACTAAACATAACACTCATAACATCTCCCACTTAATATTAATAAATGATCATTGTGAAATTTGGATGAATCTTTGTAATAACATATTTACAGGTTAAGTCTTTTGGGTGGTTGTGAATGTCTACCACTGCAGCTGAAGACTGGCCCTCGTTGTATAAAGAGTTTCTTAGCCATCTCGGAGGTTACTGGGCTCTTCTCACCACTTACTGCCATGCTCTGCTCTTCACTCCCGTGCGATATACCTGCTCGCTCCGGACTGTCATTAATATTAGTCTGTGGCATCATCTCTGTACATTCCTTACTGCCAATTGGTGAGTTTGTCTTTGCATTACCAGGTAAGTCTGGCTTGTCGACTGGATAATGTGAATCAGGCTTTTCAGCCACATGCAGATCCACACAATTGCGACGATAGAGAGTTCCATCAATGTCCACAAGATAGGAACGTGGTGCAACCTTTCGCAGACAAGTACCCATTCTCCAACGACTTGTTCGATCTCCAGGCAGCGGTTTCATACGGATTCGTTCCCCAATATTCAATTCAGGCAAATCTCTTGCAGATGTGTCATATTGTGCCTTGAACACTTGCCTGTTAAGCCGTAACTTTTCCGGTACCCCTTGTATCACAGAGGGTTCAAGTAGCTTGTTGGCCACAGGTAAGGAGGTCTTTAATCTTCGTGACATCAGTCTCTGTGCTGGTCTACTATCCATGCCCACAGTTGGAGTGTAAAATGGCCTTCCACTGGTCTTTACCATCACTTTGTACTTTCTTGCATAAATGTTTTACAATCTTCACCGTAGATTCCGCTTTGCCGTTAGCCTGTGGATGATGTGGTGAGGAAGTTACATGCTCAAACTCCCATTAAAAAGGCAAATTTTCTGAATAGTAAGCTTGAGAACTGAGGGCCATTATCAGAAATCACTTTATCTGGTTGGCCATGAAGTGCAAACTGTGCCTTGCACCTCTTAACTGTAGTTTCAGTGGATAAGTCAGGAAGCAGTTCAATTTCCCAGAAGTCTGAGTAATGATCAACTAATATCAGGTTCTCTTTTCCCGCATAGTTGAATAAGTCTCATAAGAGCTCATTCATTTCAGCTGAATTTTTTTGCTGATGCAATTCACCGCGACATATGACAGTGGGTTACCATGTGTTATGGTGTTCTGCAATGCAGGTGTGTCTAGTGTTCATTGGTTTAGTACGTTGGGGTGCCATTTAAATTAATGGGGCCGCACTGCGGTACAAGCTTTACAGTACTGTGTTAAAACACGTGTTTTAATGCTCTCTTATGAATCCATAGTCCTGAAAAGGGTCTTACACATCCTCAGTCCTCCCCTATGCTGTGCTATATCACCTCTTATACAAATTCAAAAAGTGGCAATTTTTTTCTGGATACATATCAGTCGGCATACTGAATATTAGTTTTCCCAAAACGATAATACTGTAGAAGAATATATGGACTGCAACATTACATTGAGCATTTAAACATATGTGAGAATCTGCCATTCTAAAAATAATGGCAATATGTCATCTGGGGATAAAGTGCTATGATACCGGCCAATAAAAATAACTCAAATGTATGAGAATAAGAAAAATACATAAATGGCAGATTTCCAGCTTGTGCTGTCACTCTGTTGTGCTGCCACTGCTGTTTAATAAAGCTTTCGAAGCTCAAGCATTAGTCCTACATTCTACTTTGCCAACAGGGAATCATTAATGCTGAACAAACAACATGTATATGCTTAATTGTTTTTATTGAAATAAACACTTTATGTAAACCCCTGCTGCTAAGTGAATGTGTCCTGGCTTAGCTGAGATTCTCCCTCCCCCAACCCCCCTTTAATTACTCAGCTGGAAGCAGATGAAAGCTTGAAAGATACTTGTTCTACTTCTGACCCCATAAAAACACCAATCAGTTCATTTTATCTAAAGACACTGTCCTAAAGATTTGTGTTTATAGCAGAGAGGCTGTGATTTGATACATTATATCTAGATGTTAAATAAATTCTAGAAATAAATCATAACTTAACCTATGTAACTAAAGAATTATTTGCTGTGTTTTTCCAATGTAGTGTTTTCTGGCACTCAGCAACAAAGGCATAGGGCCACCAGCTAAGGTCTGTTGTTGATGGTCCTTTGCAAGTTCCCCTGATCCCCAGTTGCATTAGGCTGCTGATAAGACAACCATGGTGCACACTTTGCAGGTTGGGCTTGGGGAACCTTATTATTATTATTAGTATACATAATTTATATAGTGTCAATGGTTTGCACAGCGCTTTACAAAATGAAGGGAGACACTACAGTTACAAAACTATTTCAATACAGGGAAGGACAGGACCAGGCCTAGGACTATGTAGAGCTACAAAGATTCCCTAGTTTCCCCACAGGGGGAAACCCACAGTGCTAGGACTGACAATGGATGGGATTCTGGTGAATAGTAAAGTGCTAGAAGACTGACGATATTTGCCAGTGGTCCTATGGCCGAAGTAAGTCGTGACTCTGGGCTGCACCTGGGCTGATGTACCTCTCTCTCTCTAAAGTGTATCACCATGCAAGTAACAAGAATTGTGCCGTCACCCCACCCGGGGGTGGCAGAAACGTATACTTTGTTCTGTGTCTACCTTCAAGTAAAATCAACAAAAAGACTATCTGTGTGGACTGGTTCTTCTCCCTCCAACCTCTGAGAAGGTGGGGTTCTACCGGAGTGTGATGTTGGACTGTATGGTGGCTGTAACCATCTGAGGAGGGTAGGTGCGCAATGGGGCTAGGCCTGACACAGGGTGCCATTCGTGGTGGCCTTTCTCCCTAAGGGGGAGGAGGCGCCGAAGACCGCAGAGGCGGTTGAAGCCATGAGGCCCTGTGTATGCAGTACTACACGGTGGGAGTGTTTGCACGAGGCCAAGGCTGTGGCCCCTGACCGTGGGGTGTCTGGTTTCGAGTTGCATGCACGGGGTTACCCAGCCAACCCAAAGGGAACACACACGCAACACCCCAATATTGAACCCCGCCTACAAGCTTACAATCTAGTAGGTGGGGATGAGGTAAAAGGACAGTTATTATGTTGAGGTTGGATAGGCTTCCCTGAAAGATGAGTTTTCAAGGATTGCCTAAAGGTAGATAGAGTAGAAGATAAATGGATAGATTGGGCTATGGTGTTCCAGAGGATGGAAGAGGCTCTGTAGAAGTCCTGGAGGTGAGCATGGGAGGAGATGACGAGGGAGCTAGAAAACATGAGGAAGTGGAGAGGAGTGTTCGGGTGATATTTTGAGATGAGGTTGGTGACCTAGTTTAGGTCAGAGTTGTAGATGGCTTTGTATGTTATTGTCTGTATGTAGCATTTTATTTGTTGGGTAAATGGGAGCTAGTGGAGGAATTGGCAGAGAGGGTCAGTGGACATTAAATGATTGGTAAGATGGATGAGTCTGGCAGCAGCATTTGTGACAGACTGAAGGGTGATAGTGGTAGGCCAACAAGGAGGGAGCTGCAATAGCCGGGGGATTACAAGGAAGGGAATTAGAAGCCTTGTGGTTTCATTTGTTAAAATGGGGAGAATTTTGAAAATGTTGCAGAGGTTGAGTCATAAACATCAACACGAGCCCTAAGACTGTTTAATGCTAATGATCATACCAAGAAACGCTAAAACAATAATTCTGGTATAACGGGTAACGGGTAATGCTGGTAAACAGGCATTCCTGGTAGGCCAACAAGGAGGGAGTTTCAATAGTTGGGAGATTACAAGGGAGTCTTTTGGTGTCATTTGTTGAAATTGGGCAAATTTGGGAAATGTTGCAGAGGTTCAGTCATAAATGACAATCAACACAAGCCCTAAGACAGTTTATATATGGGAACTTTTTGTACTACAGAGCATTTCTTATACTTGTGAGAAATGCTAAAGATAAAATCATACTGGAACAAACCAGCAAAGCTCAAATAGAAGAAAACTTCAAATTAGTTACCAGTTATTTTTATGCACAGGTATGTTTTGACATGGTACCTTTCAGGAATATTATTGGTGCATGACACCCCAATACTTTTGAAGAAAGTTAGTCTGATCCTGCAGGAGTTAATTTTGGAAAAGAGTTTATGGGTTAAGCTTAAAGGATAAGTGTATTTTCATAGAGTGTACTGCAAGGGGAGGTGATAAAGACTTTCCTCCTTGCAAGGTACCCTTTTCCATGTTGAGAGGACAAGGGCCTCTTCCTCACATCAGCTCTCCAAGAGGGGGGAAATAATAGGAATCTGGAAGCCCCCATTATAAGAATGGTGCCCCCAGATATCAATCCCCCAGTGGGAATGAGTGCATAGATACACTCATACCACTACCCACTCCAACAAAGATAATGAATGTTAAAAAAAATACAAAATAAAATGTAAACAATGTCCCTCAATGTAAATCCATAGCCAATCATGTCATCCAGTGATGTAGATCCTCTTCAATCATGATGACACCTTACCACGATTATCCACTGCCCAGTGATTCTGCTAGAGGTGTTCAGATATCAGTTCAGATACCAGTGCCGATACTTGGCATTTTCATGAGAACTACAAGGGTTGCAGCGCTTGCAGCTGGGACCTAGCTCTGGCGCTCCACCACTGTCCTGAAATCAATAATCTGTATTGCTTTAGAAAAACTGTCACATGACAATAAACAACAATGTATAAGTACTTGTATCTGTGAGTACTTGGACAAGTATCAGTACTTGAAAAAATGGTATCGGTGCATCCCTTTATATATGTTTATTAAAAAAAATCATACATTAAAACAGAGAAGCACAAATCCCAGGAGCACCATATGCTCCTTAAAAATGACAGTTGTCTCTTAACTTTTGAATTTTTCTCTAGTCTAGTCTTGGAGCTGGAAAAGTGTCTGTACATGTACTGGTACCGAGTATGGTACTTGGTATCTGAACATCCTTAATGCTGACCCACTGACAAGACGACCCGCCACCTGATGATGATGACCTGTCACACTTCCCCACTGACTAAATATTGGCCATATATGGTCAACGATGTCACCCAGAATCCCCAGCCTGTTTGTTTGCAAATAGGTGATCAAGCTCAAACAATTATCAATGAGTCACAGCTCCATGTAATGCTGGTAAAGAGGCATTCCTAGCACTCACTCTCCTGTAAATTACTTTGTATAGATGCACTGCTAGACATATTTACTTCCTCTTTCCAAGTCACCAACCAGTTGCAATCCAAGCCTTTCTAAATGTTAGGAGTCTTCATGCATGTTCCTGTTTTATGCAAGACCTCTAATGATCTATCAAGCCTTATGGACAAGGGAGTGGCTGCAGTCCCAGTACAGGCACTAGCTATATAATTGATTGTTCATATTAATATTGTTGAGCACTGATGATTACAGTTGATTTTTACAACTTTACCTTTGTTCATGAATGCCATGAAAAAGAAAGATGAGTTTGTTACCTAACATACATCAACCATCTAATCTCAGAAATAACATTTTAAACAGAATACTTTTTCTGTGCCCCACCATAACCCTAAAATGTACTCTTTCCAATACTCTATAGATTGAGAGCTGAGAAATCCTATGACCATTGATCACTAAGGTCAAGGTCTCTTCCCTGCAGAGTGTGGAGAGGGTCAGTCACTGCTTCCCACAGCTCTGTGCCGTGGGCATAAAAAGGGCAGCAGCCTGGTATATGCTGACTTTGGGTCACAGAAGTACATTAGTAAATGTACGCCTGTGATGCAAAATAGAAGTAAAGCCAAAAAAGTTTGCTTTTAGTTCTCTTTTAAAGCTCAATTCTAAGCAATTAGCTAAATAGCCAGCTGAAATATATAGGAACTTTAAGGGTGGGTAATTCTGTCTAGTCAGTGTTGGGATCCAAACAGTATAGCCAGGAACTGGAACCTCACTGAAGCAGAAGTAGCACAGCCTGGTCAAGGACATACACCCTACCTGCTAAATGGACAATGGTGGACCATCGCCACAGCGATGGGTCACCACTCTGCTCTCTCCACCTGTCAGGTTTGCTGGCAGCACCATTCCCAGTCTATGTATTGCTAAATAGGAATTACAGGGGGCTAATATCAAGACATATTCAGGTATTTACAGTAGCTGAATTTATAGAAAGCATGTAATCATTTGTGTTTTCTGGAGTTTGGCTTTAAACCAAAAAGTCATAAAATACAGTACATGTTCTACATATAAATAACTTGGTTATTGCAAATACTGTATCTCTCTGTACTGTACATGCTTGTGTTATTTATCTTTTATTCTATACTAATTATATACATGCTTGTGCTATTTATCTTTCTCATATATATATATATATATATTAATACTAAAGCTGAATCTCCTAGACCCGAATGGCATTCACAATTCAAATTCCCAAATTGCAGTCGGGAGATCCCAAATTCCGATCCTGAATGCCATTTGGGTTTAGGCACCTTTAGTATTATATGTATATACTGTATATGGCTCCCATGTTGCCATAACGAAAATTCGTGTTCAGACCCATTCGCATGCATTAAACTGAAAAACACATCTGATTGGCCAGAAAAGTCACATGTCCAAATGTCCGATTCAGGTTTTTTTTTAACGAAATTCAAAAACAAAATGAATCACACATGTCTACTCTATGCAGAACCTGTAGACCCTCTCAAATAGAGAAATATAGAATGTACTCTAATAGGTAGCTGTTACAGAATCTTTTAGACGAGCCTGGACTACCAATTTGAACACTCTGGTACTTTCCAGTGAAAAAAAACTATCGTGGCTGAGACTGGTAATAGGTCTATACAAAAGCCTGGACATGACTGTAAATTAACCCTCAATTCTGTTGTAGAAATTACAATAATTTTGAGTAACCTTTCATCATTTCTTGATTATCAGCTGAGATGATTTACAATAGGCATGAAAAGTAGGCTGTCACAGCCAGTGAATTATCAAACTGGATGGATACCTGTTATACAAAATGATCATCAGAAGTCATGTACATAGTTTTGTATAGACCTATTAACAGTCTCAGCCACGATAGCTTGGTTTTTTTTTTCTGGAAAGTAGCAGAGTGGTCAAATTGGTACTCCAGGCTTGTCTAATATACAAAATGATCATCAATTTTGATCATTTTCAAAATTGTTTATTTATTTTGATCAATCACAGGTAGTTGTTTGTATGTACTTGAATGTACTAATAGTAGTTTAAACTAATAATAATTTGAATTATTACGTGCTGTTTATGGTTTGTCTGTGCTCAGTTGAAACAGGATGATTAGCATTACTTCACCCCCTAAACTGCAGGCAGAAACCGAAGCAGGGCAGGTTCTCTTTAATGCCCATGCCCCAGAAGCACATATTCTTACTTTCTTTGCTCCCCCTTCAGTTCTATTTAACCACTGGGGGTGAGGAAAATACCCAGTAGTTCTGGGAATGAGGAAGCATGTGATTCACTCTCTTCCCTATCATGTAACAGGCCCAGTAGTTGGTCCAGCACAGTCAGCTATACCTCCTAAAATCAGAAGAAGACAACATACATAAACATTAAGGATTGTCTTTGAAAAATGCAACATAAAAAAGGCAGAGCGATAACACTTTGTTTGAGCCTACCTTAAAGAAGAACTTTATGTAAGCTCTATATCATGTACCCGATGGAGGTCAAAGAAATGCAGGGGTGTCCCTTGCACCTCTTGTCCAGCAAACCCTGGAGAAGGTTCAAAACAGCAACTATGAAGCGTAGTCAGGATATGAAGCTAGAGTCAGAAGCCAGGGGATTGAGATGTCCCAGAGTCAAACAAGTCAGGTCAAATCACAAGAGAAGCACACATAGGTCAGGTCACAGTAAGAAGAAGCTGATGACCACTAATAGGCACCTCCAACACTGTGGTCAGGAATATATCATGTACAGTGGCAAACGCTTTCCCTTGTAAACCACAAAGGAGTTTAAGAAAGGAAAACGGTTGTTCACTTTGCTATTAAATGAGGTGAACCTCTGCTGACCAGTAATATATGTGCTCCTTATATTACTGGTCAGCAAGAAGAAAAGATGTCCGGAATCTGTGGCCAGTGGGAGAAAAAAATGCCCTGAATTGATGGTCAGGGGGAGGAAAAATGTCTGGTGTCAATGTTTAGGGGGAGGCATTGGTGGTTAACAACAATTAAAATGCCCAGAGAAGGTGGTCCTTGAGAGAAAGAAAATGCTCTGCATCTGTGGAGAATGAAAAAAAAGCCTTTTTTTTTGGTACTCTGTAGAGGGATGGGAGGCACTGGTGCTTAGTAAGGTTAGGGTGGGGGCATTGCTGTTTAGTAGAGGTCATGGGGTTCAATGTGGGCCACTGGTGTCCCTCGGGGTTATTGGTGTTAGTAGGGGTCATTGGTGTTCAGTGGGGGAATTGGTACCAGTGGGGGTCACTGGTGTTCAGTGGGAAACATTTGTGTTTAGTGGACCTTTTCATTGCTCAGCATCCCCTGTCCCTGCCTCCCTCTGCTGTAACTATAGTGCTTACATTGGGTAAGAGATCACATTGCCCAGCAGAGCTGCAAAGGAGTTAAAGCTGAGTTCTGGAATTAGCATTTCAGCACCCAGCCAGAAGCAAGACACAGACCAGACACAGGTTCACTTTCAGCTAAAAATAGAATTGTTGGAGGTTTCCTTAGTCAGATCCCCACAAAAGGTTTCAAGCACAGCACTTAAAGTTGCTTGGTCTGTTTTGGGGCAACACAGCTCTGGTTTCAAACACCTTTTACAGAGTTTCTAAGTCATAGTTTTATTATTTTGAAAATAGGTTTTTGCAACAAACATAACATCTGATTAGTAGTGGCTCAAATAAGGGAACCTGCTGGACAGCAGGTGAAACGTGTTATCCACTTCATACCTAAAGGTGAAAAACGCCTTTAAGAGAATGTGACCTAAAACATGCAATCTTTGGTTCTCCTGTCAGTTCATAAAGAGAATCTGCCCTTTTTGTTCCATCAAGGCTTTGACATCAAATATGTGCAGGGTTAAGCAAGTCGATTTCTATTAAAAAGAACATTTCTATTGTTTTTTCTGACCCAATGATCCCACAATATTTTCTTAGAAGAAATAGGAATACCACAGAATGTGTTTCTGTTGTTTCTTGTTGTTCAATATATTGTGTCATTCCCAGAACAATCCTTGTTGTGGTGAGGCACTATAAAAGGAAATGAACACGATTAACTGAATGCTTCTCTGAAAGCGAGCGCAGCAATGTGTTATTAAAGGAAGGTTAAAGCGTGTAACATAAAAAAAAATCACACAAATCACAGAAGCTGTACATTGAAAGCATTGTACAATAAAGCTTTTCTGTAACAAAACCATTGAATATAATGTGATCAGAGTTCTAGTTTCACTATTGTAACATATATTTCCGGAAGAGAAACAATATAATGTATTCTTTCTCACTGGCATAGTTATGTGATTGAAAAATGCATTACATACATTACATTTTCTTTTTACTATGTGATCATTGAATTTTTTTTTTAAAGTATCACACTTTTTATTTTATTTAAGAGTGAATTTGAATTTTTTTATTTTGGTGTTTTGAATAAAGTAAGGATATAATGATTTAGGCTTTTTACAATGTATCCATCAGGGTTCATAAGGTTAGGTAGTTACAGTATGTGTTAAGTCAATGTATTGCCAAAAAACTAGCTCAAAGTTTGAATGGTTGCCTTGCATTATATAGTGACTAGAAATGTGTCATTATTATAAAATAAATGTTTAATTTTTCAGATTAAGATATCATATTAAATTTGCTAGTTATCAAGTTTTCACTACACCATTCAGGGAAAGAAGCCCAGAAGCCTGACCTCTTTTTGTTTACCCCTTAAGTTACAACATAATCAAGGCCAGGCTACAAATATGTTTTATAACAGTGATTGTAATTGTAATCTTAAACTTGCCAACTTGCAAAAATGAAGACATGTATAAAGCAGTCCAACACTGTGTATAATTTATTATGGCCTTACCAGTATTTCTGGCCATTTTTGGTACTATGGCATTTTAGAGGTCATCCATTATTATTACTCATGTAAAAGTGTAAAATGTGTGATCATTTGGGCACAGGAGAGATAGCAAAATCATCCCATATAATTTGTCCACTGTAAAAACACTTATACTGACTTAGGACATCGTAAGTCAATTATCCCATGAACACCAGTAGAAGAGCCACATAACTCTTATGAGCAACCATTGCTATTACTCTCTTAAGATTTGTTTCCTGAACAGTCATGCATAAAGCACAAAATATACCTGCAAACAATTGATATAATCATATCAGTGAAGGCAACCGCAAACTGTAAAATAAAACCAACAGTTAATATAGGCAGACTGCAAAAAGAGATAGGGTTTTGCAGGAGGGTTTCTAAATTTGTAGACCGTCAAATATAGGACAGCCGTTACATTGAGCCTATGTCCAGACTATGCACACAAAAGTATTTACATATTCTGAACAACCAGCAAAAAGTACTTTAAAACAAGCCACCATTCACATCTGTTGCTATAGGCACAGTGGAGTATTTAATCTTCAAAGTTGAAAGCAGAGACACTGAAATTTTAGCTCTTTTCCTATTACTGTCTATAAAAGCAGAATCTTGGCTGTCTGCCAGCCTTCTAGTGTGCATGTGTTTCTAAGCTGTCAGAAACCCACTAAACCTGGCTTTAGAGTCTTTGTTGTAATATTTGAGGATAAGTTACTTCATAGTACAAGCAGTTACAGGTTTCGGGGATAACTGTTTTCAAATTGTTTTACTGCTTGTTAAGAATATGTAAATATTTAATGTCCATAGTTTATGCACACGTGAACTTTAAGAGCCGAGAGGCATAGAAACCTAATAGACCTAGTATAGACAGATAGAACTTTTAGCAACAGGCTGAATATTAAACTGATGGTTTGCATCTAATAAACATTTTATTTTTCTATGTATCTTATTAAAATTAGATACATAGGAGATGCATTGTAATTCAGTAGTCTAGAACTGCATACAAGGCCCTCAAATTCTACAGGGTCCCCACTCAAAGGTTAATGCTGTGACATTCAATTGAGATATTGTTTTACTAAATGGGCTATAAGGAAAACTGTCATGGGCTCACTAGGAGAGGTGGCGTGTTAACATGCTTGTTAATAGTGGAACTTGACAGATGATATTCTAAAATAGATCATATGTTTCCAAGCTTCCTGATGACCTAGGAGGACAAGTGAGGGGTTATTTAAAGTTGACAATCTCCTTTCACTTTATGTTAAAGCTCCAATATAGTTTAATGAAAAGATAAATCAATACTGTAACCACATCATAAAAAAATAGATATAGCTCTACAACTTCCGAAGTAATATTTTAAGAATAAGTCTAAAACTTCAGGAAACAATCATTAAAGGAGAACTATGAGATGAGTGATTTCCACTCACCTCATAGTTCTAAGCCGACCTGTGACAATGAGACTGTCACAGGTCGGCTCAGTAGATCGGGAGGTGAGGGAACACATACCGGGTTCCCTCACCTCTCGATCCTGTCACGGCTCTCTGCCGTGACAGGGGGAGGGGCTGGATTCCCCTCTCCCCGCTCCGATCTGCCAGCGCTGACTGGCGGAACGGACGGGGGAGGGGGCGGGTACAGCTGGCTCTGCCTCTAGATAGGCAGAGCCAGCTGTCACTCACGCAGCTGGGCGGATCCCGTCATCTACGTCGGGATCCGCTCCAGGTGCGGCGTCTCAGTATACCGCGAGCTGTAGCTCGCGGTATACTGAGCTTAGGGTAACGGGAGGACGCTAGTTTGTGTCCTCCCGTTACCCTAAGGAGAACTATGGGGAAAAACACTGACCCCATAGTTCTCCTTTAAACAAATACTCTCTTTTTTGCTACTCTAGGGAGCTATAATACTAGTATACAAGTTCCCGCCAATAAAGTGTCCCTGACCCTGTTTACTAACTGAACAAATACATATACACAGTATATACTGTATATGTATATATATATAATGTTTGCCTTGAGTTTAGCTTAAAGTGATATTAAAGTCAAAATGTGTTTAAGCTATTTCAAATCGCTTATGATGGATGCTGTTCCTTGATATTTTCACTTCCTGCAGAATCAGCTGGTCCCCTGAGCACTGGCCCTGATATCTTCTTACGGGCGGCTCCTTTCCCTTGCAGGGTCCTATGGAGCCACCCTTCTGTGTGCTAGTGGTGGGTGTCTCTACAAATACAGAGAAAGGCAAGACACTGCCCTGTTTGCTTCCCCATTCTCCTTCCTCCTTTCTCCCTTCTCCAAGCTAGTAGATGGACAGCTGCTGGAGACTGCTGTGTCCCTTGTGATCTTGTACTGGAGAGGAAGTTTAGGGAAGCTGAACTGAGAGAGTTGGAGCTGGTTGTTTGGAAACATGATGACTGTAAGTGTTTGGGCAAAAACGTAAATAAATACTTTCCTGGGCAATGTATATCTGTTTGATCTGGATTCATTATTAAACAAGTTTAAGAGTGTAATACTTCTTTAAATTGTAGTTCCATTTTTGCAGCCAAATTTGGATAACATCTAGTTTATATTTTTTTACATGTCCATTTTCACGTAGCATAACTTAAACAACTATTAAAATAATAATACAAATTTCTACTTACATTTTACTTGCACTTTTCTGAAAACCCAAAACTGAAGTTTTTCTCTGCTATGTGATGTTACATAGTTACATAAGATTTTAGGTTGAATAAAGACATATGTCCATCAAGTCCAACCTATTTTGTGGATGTGTATGGTCCTATTGGTGTGTAGTATGTATAGGTCCCTGTGTGTTCTCTATCTTAAGAGTACTTGTACCCCTGTATATTACGGTCCCTGAGGAAATCATCCAATCGCCTCATGAATGATTCCACACCTAGATTGTTCACTTCTACTGCCTTCTCCAAACTCTTCACCCTTTTGTGACTAGACCTGCTAGAAGCTTGGCTTCTGCCTTGTATGTTAATAAGAGGAAACTCAGTCTGCCCCCACTTTGCCAGGGGACAGACTCACATTAAAATTGTTCAAAGTAGCTTGCAGCCTGCCCAAAAGCCTATTCCAAAGAAACATCCAAAAGGTAAGAAATATATTTTTTACATGATTTTGGGGTATTCTGTGTGAATTGGAACACATTTCAAATATATAGCTGAGTTTTCTCAAATTGGACAGCAAAGGTGGAAATGTTAGCTTGGTATAAACTCTGACTGGAGTCACTCAAAGCTTACACCTGGCTGTCTTTTTTTGCTCCTGGTGGCTGAACATGAGGGAGCAAAGGAGTATGTGCATCAGAGGAGGGGGCACTATAATAAACCAGTTGATTTGTTGTGCATAAACAAAGCACTTAAAGCATAATTAAACCATCAGGTTGTTTTTTTTTGGCACGTATCTAGTGCTAGTAAGCAATAGATATATGCAAAAACATTTGAAAAGGTTATTAGTTTATTACTCACCTGTGTTGCTCGCTCCCATCCACAGATCTGAAAAATTCTCAAGTGGCCGTGAATGATCATGGGGTGGGCGCATGCGCAGTAGAGATCTTCGGCCGGGAGAAGAGGAGAGACACAGGGTAAGTCAATGCAAGCAGAGTGCAAGCGGACAGACTTTGAGGGATAGGAAGACACAGCAGTCAGCGCTGAATCAGAGACCAGCACCAGCACTGGAGGGATTGCTGAAGACTACTGGAAAGAAGATGATCAGATCAGGAGGCATCATTTAACGTGAGTCCTTACCCTAAAGCAGCATTAAGGGGGGGGGGGGGATTTTATCCTTTAATGTCACTTTAATTGCCTTAAAGTAGAGCGCTAACAAGAAATTATCCAGTTGTTAATTATTTAATGAGTGGTACACTTGGATAAAAGCCCAAATTAAGTCACAGAAATAGATATACAGTCAAATAGTAATTGTACTAACAACCTCCATTTACATTACAGTCTTGTCCCCACTTTTCTGTTACAGCACTTATGCAGTGTTACTAAATATGACTGCGACGTGTAAAAGCCATCAGAGATAGACCTGGTGAACTCCAGTAATTAGAAGTCAGTAACATAGCTGGTTGGACACAGCCTCTCCTGTAATACAAGAGACTGTGTGGAGGCACTTGTGATTAGGGATATGGCTGTTACTCAGCATTATCAACATAGCGCGGGAGCAGCATTTCCACTGAAATTAAAAGAAATTTTTATGTTATTTCCAACAAAAAATCCATTGCAAATCATAATTTGCAAGGGTTCAGGGCCACACCAAGATATAACGGTGATAATTGAGTTGGACATTAAGTGATGATTACTGTTAAGTGTGGAAAAAGGTATAAATACACTTTTTATTAAATAAAACTGCAGGTCAAATCCACTTACCAGATAAATGAATTGAGCAGCTGAGTTTAGTCTTGGCTCTCACATGTGACTAGTGGTGGTGGTTAAAGGGATGGGGCACTACAATATTGTTGCGGAAGTGACAAGGTAGAATACGAGAAGCATATTTATTTACAGTGTATTCTATCTTCCCTGTGAGGTAGTGTTTATTGGTTCCTTCTGCACTCACCAGGAGCTGGATTCTTTTAAAGACTATTTGAACTCTCCATGTCAGGCTGGGGTTTTTTTTTTTTATTAGGAGCGCTGCATGATATTTCTCACACACCACAGTACAAATACTGGCACACACCCTTATCACATCCAAGCTCAACTATTACAAAGCTCTCATCTGTGGTCTAAGAACAAGCATACAAGTGTGTAGGCATTCACTCTTAAAGCAACAGAGTTTTATCAGTGGCGGACCCATGTTAAAAAAAACATTTACATAAAGCTTATGTGATACCTAAATGTATTTTTTCAGGATGTTTGGCATCATGTATACATTTTTTTTGTGAATTTGTAGTGAAGCTGCTGTAAATGTTGGGTTCTCCTACCATTTCTAGGTGTGACCAAAACATTAACTGGAATATTGAAAAAGTCACCCGCACTCCAAGGTCAAATGTGCTGAATGTACTTTTTATTAAGATCACTGTGCTTGCCTGATGAAGGGACCATGTTTGGTTCCGAATGTTTGCCTAAAATCTTAATAAAAAGGACATTCAGCACATTTAAACTTGGAGTGTGGCTGACTTTTTAATATCCCTGTGATTTGTGTGGTGCCATCGGTAGGTCATACCAGCACCCACTTTTTCTATGAGATTCCTGTCTGGAGTGCATTGGATCAATTACTTCACACGTTAACTGGACCCACCAATACAATGATACATCAATAGTGATATAATGGGCTTTATTCAGCCTGACGTAAGCACTGAAAAAAGGAACTGATCAGATAGGTTCAACAACAGCAGGGTTAACATGTTATCAATTAGACATGTGTATTTACTGTAGATTCAGACGAACCTGAAAATCAACGAAATACGTTGACTCTGCGTTTCGTCCAAATCCAAAATGACAAATTTGTTATATACCCGATTATACGAAAACTATATTCGGGCGTCCATAAATTTGTTTGCAGAACGCGTGGTAGCCATATTGGCCACCGGCACGTTCTGCATAGGGCGCTCCGCTATCTTTGAGTATATCTTGGAATAATGTATGGGCGCCGCCATCACACGCTGAACGAGCGTTGGTCATATCGGCCGCCAGAGCGTTCTGCGCAGGTGCGCCACCATCTTTGAGTATATCTTGCTGTATACCAAGATAAACTCAAAGATGGCGGCATGCAAACGCACAACGCGCCGGCGGCCGATATTTGAATTTTCAGTGTGCGGTTTTGGATTTGGAGGGTCATTGCCTCCGAATCCGAAACAGCAGACATTTTTTTTAATTGATGAAACAATTGGAAAAGTTTTTAGTTTTCATTTGTTTCATCAGAAAACAATTTTTTTTGCCCTACACATGTCTATTATCAACTACCATGGTATTAAAGACACAATACAGTCAATTGGGAATGTGCTCTTTCCCTTTAGCCACCTATGAAAGGCCCCGTCAGAACACATTGAGCAAATGTCTCTGCTGGCAGCAACAAACAATAACAATATTTAATGTATTGCAGCAAACTGTAAGGCCTAACTACTGTCCCAAGGCCTTGACTAATCATTGGTTAGTGGAAGAATGTGTGTAAGGTCTGTCGGTGGTGGGGCCTTTTTATTCAACATAGGAGCACTCAAACTTCAAAGGAAGGTATTTGTAATCGACAAGGTAAGGAAATGCTCCAGTGCCCAAAAGTAAACTGACGGTAAAGGATGGTTAGGTCTCCTTTATATAGAATTTCCCTGGTGGCACCAAGGTCCTAGCCATAGAAGATAAATTCAACACATGCAGGGGTGACCGAAGATGGCTCACCACTCAGATGCCCATTGTATGTCCTCCTGATAGCAGCCTGTCCTCTGAGGGCTGCTCTGCCAGGCTGGATATTGGTGGATGTAACATAGACCACACTATCTTGTCAGTATAATGGGAGGTAAAGGGGAGGTCACTACCTTTCTCACAGATCTTCCTTGATCCCTTCTAAGTGAATGGGAGGGGGGCTGGACTGTCATCCACAGTCCAGTCCCCTTCTCCCTTATGGTCCAGAACCTTTCTGGTGTCAAGTGGTTTTGCAGAGGGCAGAGTGGAGGTAGGCTACAATGTCTGGACTTTCCCCTCTCCTCTATCCGGCTGCCTGCACTTTGAATCTCTCTTGGAAGACTTCTTGACTGTCCTGCTTTGCCATCTGACGAATCCCAGTCCACCATCTTCCTCGTTTCACTCCCTGGTGCGCTGTCTTATCAGCAGAGGGAAAGAGATGCAGGCTGCTATGCAGCCACAATAAGACCCAGGCTGTTAGCTTGCAGCACTTCAAGAACTCAAGGCAAATTACAAATTTACCCTTGCAGTGGTTATGCAGTGGTAAACCCTGATGTGATTGTTCTTGATAGTGGAGGCTTTCCAATGATTACAAACCTTGGGGAAACCAGAGCATGTTGATCTGTTAAGAAACAGTGTGCGAAAGCAAATTGCAAGTAAGAACTACTGTTTGTTTGGGAATTTGGATACAAGGTTGGTTTCCTCACTAGAAAGCAATTTTTGTGTTTGGTTAGAGGAGGAAGGCTATATTTATTTTTATGTGTTATGTTTCATTACTGTGGAAAAACTGCCTAATTTAAATAACACTGAACTGCCGATTACGCATTGCTGACGCTGAGCACCACCCAGGGTTGACATTAGAATAAATTTGCTTGCTGTTGATTATTGTTAGCTGTATAAATGATAACTGTATATATCAATTTGGGTTAATAATTATTTTGTATGTGTATGTATATTACGGATGCACCAATACAGTTTTTTCAGTGTCGAGTATGAGTATCGTTTTGTTTTTGTTTCGGTACTCGTTAATGGGACCCCCGGTATCGGTATTCGGTATTAAGGAAGGCAGGCGGCATGTAATAACTTGCCGCCCAGCTTCCCAATTAGCTGGAAAGCCGGCTTCATGCTCCCGCGTCATCAGGTGTCGAAGAAGCATAGAGGTGGCTTTTTGGCCCATCAGGAAGCTGGGGGGCGGGTAATGACTCACCGCCCAGCATCCTGATTGGCCAGCTTCCTGACCAATCCTGATTGGCCGGCAAGCCGGCTCCCTGCTACGTCACCATGTGACGCATCAGGATCATTTGGGGGAGTACGAGTACTCCCCCAAATACTGTGTATCTGCACCGATATCAATACTAGTATCCCTACCGGTGCATCCCTAATGTATAAATAAAGTGTATTTGTTTGTGTGTGTCTCTGTGTGTGTATGTATACATATGTATGTATTGTTTTATTTTCTGTATAAATATAATGATGTATTGCTGCTGTAAAAGTATAGAAATATGTTATCTGAGGATATATTGTCCATATTCTTGAGGCATTAATGACCAAAATGTGCTATTCATCATCCTTAATTGATAGAACCAGGGGAACAATACAGAATGTTTAAAAAAAAAAAAAAACAGATGTTGATGAAATTGCTTAGCAATAAGTGAACTAGTTTACCAAATCTGGTATTTACAGAGAATTGGGTTGGTGATCACAATTCTGCCATGGATTCACTGGATGAAGAGATGAACTGATAAATAGGACCGTTAGATTTCTTACCAGTTCACGTCCACTGTAAAATAGGTTAAAAAAAAAATTCTGACCTCTGCAAAATCAGCATCTGCAACTTTCTTATAAATGCTTTTCATACATAAAAACAATTCTATTATTACTCAGTAATTAATATGTTGTGCTGTGCGCTTAAAAAAAGTAAGGCTTGCCTTACTTTTTTTCAAGGCAGCAGATGCAAAGCGCACCTTGCACCCCGCTGTGCCCATAGAAATGAATGAAATGTCACTTGTGGTTCAGAGTTTCGGCACTGTGATGGTCACCGCATACCAGACACTGTGCAATTAGCGCAGCAACTGGTGTGAATTTGCTCTAAAATAGGATTGTGAGCAACATATCTAGTATGTGTTTTTGGTTTTAATACACTTTAGGAAATAACACCTTCAAATTTATCTCTACTGAATATTGCTGTTTGTTTCTTTGCATTACTTATTATAAGAATCCCCCTTCATGTGGTTATGTTAATCATTTCCTTATTGTAGCATTCCAGGCAGACTTGTATTTCATATGCAGATTTATGGAGATGTCATGATCCCTAAGGAATATCTACTGTAAAATTTATACTGAGTGATCATATAATACGTTTCTGGCAACATTTTGTACATGCAGTTTGAAGAGACTGGAAGAAGAGAGCCACGTTATAAATAACTGTCAGCATGAACTACATGGTGATTTATGGTCTTACTACAATTACGAAAGAAGGATCCTCTAAAATAAAATCATTTATGAGACCAAGGAGGAACAATTTGATTAGTACTATACCTGGAAATAACTCTGTGGACTCAGCAAAAGATGACAGGTCAGAGTTTCTGGCTGACTTGTGAAATGGCCTGTAAAGCATCTTTTTTTTAATTTTAAATTTTACATTATATTGCACAAGTAACAACAGTGCCAACACAAAGAGAGGCAGCAAAATAAAAAATGAAGGCAAGAGGGAGCAAACACAGGTGACAATGCGAATCAAGAATACAGTGCCAAAATAAGAGGTGTAAAATCATAATTTCCAAACCCAAAGACATTGGAAAAAAATTAATCTTTCACTGAGAGACACAGTATTAAATGAACACATAAACAGGGGAGACTGATAAAGAGAACAGTATAACTCAGTGAGATCCTAAGGACTAGAACACAGTAAACACATTATGAAGTGGATTCCACTATTGTGTGGGGACAGGAGGTCCATATTCCCCAGATCTTGTCAAAGAGGGCAGGGTGACCTCTGTTTTCATACACTAATCTAAATAGGGGAAGCACATTTATGTTAATGTTTCCACACATCAAGAGACAAAGGATGAGGGAGCTTCCAAGTCAGGAGGATGCATTGTTTAGCAAAGAATAATAGGGTTGCTTTTTGCAATGAGAGGATAATGGGACTCAAAACAGGGCCAAAGGGTATACCTCTGGGGAGAGGATACTTGGCAAGCCGAAGGAGGTACAAATAAATTACACAATTTGGCAGCAGAAATAAAACAAATGGGGGTACATAGCCAAACAGTAGAATTTTACTACATCATGGCAACCTTTGCATGCAGTCCAAGCACGTATAATTTTGCAGGAGTAAAATACATTTGGTGAAACAAGTCAAGCTGAAATATTAAACTGAAATATGAATACACATATAGGTTTTTTAGAATTCCTGCCAAATATCCTCCACCAGCATTGGTAAAAAGGGAACCAAACATTGTTGGGCACATGTAAACCTGGAATTCTGGCTATCATTGATAGGGAAACGTGCATCATTGGAGAACAATATTTCCTCTTTTTGGGCGGTTAATGTAGGCACTGCTTGGGGATTGGTGGTATGAAATACCCTGGAGACCTACCTTCGAGGTCTGTTCATCAAACATCTTAGTTGTATTAAGTAAGCCACTAGACAACGGGAAAGCCTAGCTAGACAGGCAGTTGCAGATAGTGAAAGGACATTTATATCTCATCCATCGATGCTACACAAGCTGCTTGGACCAAGGACACCAGCAACCTCACATATCTTGTTCATTCAAGGGCACAAAACAAATTATTTTTTATGAAGAGAGTGTTCAGGGCTGAGGGACATGCCTCGGGTAGGCTTCTGGCTCAGATTGTTCGCTCTCAACAAGCACCATCCTATATTGAGTCCATGAGGGACACTTCTGGCTTTCTTTGTACAGATAATCAACATATACTGAATGTTTTTTCTCAGTTCTGTGCCTCACTATATACCTCTAAAGCAACATATTCAGATGTTGATTTAGCAAGGTATCTCTCAGGTATAACTCTGCCTACCTTAGCTGCATCAGATACTTTGGACCTAGAGGCCCCTATTACTATGCAGGAGATGGAACAAGCGTTTGCTAGCTTCCCAATGGTAAGGCCCCTGGTCCAGATGGGTTGCCAATGGAGGTCTACAACGAGGTCACATTATAAACAATCTATCCTACCTCTTTTACTGCAATCACTCAATGGAGCACTAGACGTGGGATGTCTCCCAAGTACTATGTATGAGGCTACTATTATTGTGCTTCCTAAAAAACAGAAAGACCCCCTTCAACCAGAATCCTATAGACCGATCTCACTGTCGAACAATTATGTTAAAATTCTACTAAACACTAAACAGTACAATCTCAAATTCTGGGGCAAAATATAAAAGGTTGTATAAAGTAAATAGATGCCAAACATGGCAAGCCTTACAATTGCATGTGCCGTTGAAACAGCAACAAAATGACAGTACCCAAAATTGTCTATAGGCGACACTTTAAAAGCCTTTACAGGTCATTAATATCATATGTAGGCACTCTTGATGCACCCGTTTATGTTCATATGCGTGTGTACATTGGGGTGGGGAGCTTTAAACATTTTTGTTATTAACTTTCACTTAACTCATTTGCTATCATAGGGGGGCTGGCAAGCCACTTATGTGATGGCCAATTGGAAGTTACAGGTTCTCTTTAAAGAGGCACCAAGGACCCCTAAAGTGCCATTTGCATTCCATTTAGGCTAAATGAGCACAAGAGCATAAATAGATGTAACCTTTGATACTATGGGGAAACTGTAATGGCAGTGGTTACATTTATATGCTAATTCCCTGGAGCACTCTCTAGAATTGTTGCATTGTATCTCTTGTTACTAAGATACTGTATATTAATTTCCTATGATCCTCAGCTCCATCTACTGGACATATTTTCCTGACTCTCTCTATAAATTAACCTTTTTTTTTACTACTGCCCATAATATTTGAAGAACATTTAACCAGAAGAGAAAATTGCCTAAGAATATTTTGACCATTCTTACAACAGCTGGTTTATTTGCATAGAATTAATTTACATGCAATTTCACTTGACAAATTGCTATACAATTGTTTTTATAAATAGATGCCATGATTTTCGTGCTCACTGATCTCCAGTCTTCCAGAAATGTTTTCACTTTTTCAATCCCTTTCTCTTGAGGTATTGCTAAGTAGAGGGCTTCAACAACCAGCCCTACATATAAAGTATCAGTGGGACTTCTAACTGGTCCATTACATATACGCCTCCACATGCGATTTGATAATTGTTTGCATGTAAATACTCACCTCTTCTGTTATACTCAATACCGAATACAATGGGCCTCCCTGGTGGTTAATAAGCATTAACTGGAAATCGTATTTTTAAAAATTCTGCCATGTCTTTAGCTATAGCTTTCTTTTCATATACCTGGTCTCTAGTGTAAAAAGTTCCATGGACCGGAAAAGACACCACAAGCCCCTCTGAGGACCTTGTTGAGAATTTGCATGAACGGATACTGGCTCTCCGCATTCTCCTATGCTAACCTATATCGGGTTAATGGCCATCAGCCATCAATTGTTGCATTGTGAGCATGTACTATGCTTACTGTATAACACTTGCAGCATTGGAGAAATGTATGGTTGATATTCACAAATTGTTATGCACTTCATGAATTGTTATCACACTTTCTCCACATTGTTAGCACTTTGTGATATTCTTTATATATAATTTGCGCCACTTTGCCACATGAATATTGTTGCTGCATGCTGCAACTGCCAATACGAGTGTTGTTAATTTTTTGGCATCCATCTCAACCGTTAGAAACTTTGTTTTGCTATACACCCTTGCTCGGAGGTTTTGGCAGCTGTTACATCATTTTTGATCAAATATTGGAGTTGAAATTCTGTGTGAGAGCGGTATAAAGTGAAGTACAGTATATACTTGTTCAAATTACACATGTGTGGGTACCTCATTTACAGAAGCATATACTGTATGTGTTGCCACCTTGCCCTAAGTGGGGGTGACTCCTTAAACTTAGTTCTGCTAAAAAGTATCCAGTTTAGCTAATTTGACAGTTCTGTGCTCCTTATGTTTCCCCTAAGGTCTCTGTTATTGTTTATATCTGCCTACTGCTCGGTGGAACCTTGCAGTAGATCAGAACAGCCAATAATAATTTGCTATGAATAGTTTTCTTTTTCCCCTAGCCAAACACTAGAAGGTTTATGGCCAGTGGTGCATGCTGGGGGAGGACATAAATATTCACGGCTGACCGTGTGAGTTTCTCTCCCCCCCCGGCCTCCTGCCTGGGGGAGGGTGTGTGATGTGATGTGTTCTATGTGCTGTCTGACCAGGTCTGCAGCCTGGATGTGGTCAGAATTGGAGACCCACTTAGGGTCTGCAGCTGTCCTGCCAGTGAAAGGGGAAGCTGTTCCTGGGATGGACAACAAGACAAGAACATTGTTGGAGGTGCTGTAGAATAGTGATGGGCTCGGGCGTGTTCGCAAGCGCCTCGTGCCAAGCCCGTCAGGACATGTTCCCGGTCCGCAGCTGCAGAGATCGGGAAATGTCTCAGTGCCTGTGATTGGCCCTGTGCGCTGACAGCTTCCCGGTGGGCTCGGCACGAGGAGCTTGCGAACACACCTGAGCCCATCACTACTGTAGAAGCCAGAATTGAGCTTGGACCCCGCAGGAAGTCTAGTGTGTCGCCTAGGGAATTCTGTGCTATGTCTGCTAATCAGATAAGGTTCTGCCATACACAGTGTTACTGCTATTAGGTTAAAGGCCATCTGCACTGTGAAGCTGGGAAGTGAGAAGTGAGTCTGGAGTCTGTCCTAGGTGTTTGTAGCCCTTACCCCTTGCTGCTGTTGCTGAAGGAATAAAACCTTTAAAAACCCTTACAGTGACTGGCGCCCAAACTTTACATTCACATCCCGCTAAGGACTCATCCCCTTATAGAATAGAAAGGCAATATAAGACAGAATTGACAGCTACGGTAAATTACTTTTATACATTGCAAGGACCATGTCACCTCAAGGCACTCAAGGCAAAGATGCTAAAGTGTTCTTCTCTCACTCTGCTATTTCTAGTTCCTATGACATTTTTAGTGTTTTCCTTTTCCTTTGTACTGGCGGCTTCAGTGCACCCCTACATTGCCCCTCTCTTCCCTCGGCAGTGTCCTCTCACACTTGCTCTCTCATTTCCCTTCAGCATCATCCCCTGCTCTCACCTTTTAGTGGCCAACACATGTCTTGGAATTTTCCCTGGCTGTGACTTTCCATTTTCCCACTACAGAAGTGACACCTATTCTGGAAGCAGCCTAGTATCTGATGACTTAGAGCAGATTGCATACTCCTAAACTAAATAGGTAAGGGGAGGCAAGATCCAATATTCTTCAATGCAAACCAGACATCCATAGTCTATAAAGTGGTCATTTAAATCTGTAGCTCAATCAGGCTAGTAAAATCGCAAGGGATTAATTTCACATGGATACAGGTAGAACATATGGCTACCTATATTGTAAGCTATACAAGAAACATGTAATAGTGACCAATCACCCAATAACGGAGCATTGTGTGATCACTTGTTATTTTTACCCCTAGTAATTGATTGCTTAGGATTTTAGAATCATAATTGAGCTACTTAAAATTAACGAGTAATTGCATGGAGTAGCACTTGATCACTAAACCTATGGGACACAAAACGCACTATAGAGTAAGCGACACAGGTAGCATGTAGTAGCACGTAGTCAGGATAATTCATGTGATTGTAGCATAATTTGATCATGCAAGATTAATTGCTACAACAAGTCGCCAGTGTAGTTTACACCATGTTTCCATCTGCATAGCAATCAATTGGAACACCTAGAGATGAATCATTTGTGTTGCTCTAGCCCAGTGGTGGCGAACCTTGGCACTCCAGCTGTGCCAAAACTACAAATCCCAACATGCATCTGCCGTGCGAGTTATGTATGTGGCTGTCAGAGCCTTGCAATGCCTCATGGGACTTGTAGTTCCAAAACAGCTGGAGTGCCAAGGTTTGACACCACTGCTCTAGCCTAATAGGTTTTCTATCTCTTCACTTGTAAACCCAGCCCAAACCCGAACTCCTCCGAACTCGGAAAGAGATCCTCCAAAACACACAATTCCATGTCGCCCAATCAGTTGCCCACAGTTTGATGTAAAAAAAGCAGGATGCAGTGACATCATTGACCTTATATGGCTACATGCCTATATTTGGTAAATTACATTTGTAATGGAAATGGAACTGTTTTGGACCTGCTCACAAATTTAGATCGGATCTAAATTTGGAACCAAGTCCAAAACACATTTACCCAATATGGCTCTGTGGCCATATTTGGTAAAATACCTCAGTAGAAGCATCCCACCCCTTTGTTTACATGCAGCTGTGGGGTGGGGAATACATGGTCCGCAGCTGATTGAGTAGAAGTGCACATGTCGGAGGAGTTCAGGTTTGGAATGGGTTTGGTATGAACCTGACCTCATCCCTACTCTTCACTCAATTAAATGAGCAGTGGGTCAATTTACTGAAGATGTATAGGCTGTTCACATTCCAAATAAATTTTCTCTTTGCTTAGTGAATAAGGTGAAGTCATGCTGACTTCAGCCATCCAGTCATATGCAAGCAAAATTCCAGTTTTTTCCTTGTACACAAAAGGATACTTTTTTCAAAGCGAATTTGTGCTACAGTTCACAATGTGAACGTACTCTACTAGTACACCAACCCCAATGTATTTCTTTAATAACAACCTTAATGCCTGCAAGATGTGGCGTGTTTGGTATTCCTTGAGGACTGCAGTTGGAAAATATTTTTATAGATTTCAAATTCAGATTTCAAATTCAGATTTCAAATTCTGTCTGCTAAGCGTTTGTTTACATCCATGCGCCCGTTGTCACCTCAGTCAATGAAATAAATAAGGATCCTAGCTCCGAGGTAGCTTGTTTTTATGTCAGACATATATGAGATCTGTTTGCTAGAATGCACACTGGCAGTTTCCCAGGCTTCAGGGAAGAAATTCATGCGAGTTGAGTGCACGGCTATTAGAAGCTTGTTGGTAATTCTTTCTTCCTGCTCTGGGAGCTAGCTTTGACCTCTTAACAAAGAACAGGTTCAATCTGCTTCCCCTTCTCCACCCTGGGAGACTGATGAGGGTCACATGACCTTTGTAGTAGACAGCACAGAATATGGATGGTAATATGTGCTCGTGGGGGAGGGTAAGCTGGCTGCTCTCACTGAATGCTTGTACTGGAAGCTTAAGCTGGGAGGAGAAGGGAAAGACCAGCTCAGACCAGCTTCATTCCACAGACTCATTAAGATGCAAATGCCAAATATTTTTACCAGACGCACTGTATAAATTTACAGTTTCCTTTTTAGCTTATTCAGACGATGTTAAAAAAGACATTGTCTTTGATATGCAGGGGCCTTTTAACTGATTTTCAAGCAACAAAGCAATTATCTTTGTTTTATTAGTTAAATTAGAATAGTCACTGTGCTGTGTCAAGAGATTATTCTATATGCATTAGTCAAGATTTTTTTTTTTAAGTAAACACTGCAACACTAGACAATTAAAAAATAAACAAACAGTGATGCAGAGGTAATAATTATTTTTATGCAGGATTTATATAGCGTCCCCAAAAAGCAGACAGTACAATATAAACACATACACGAGGATTAGGAGGGCCCTGCTAAAATGAAGGGCAAATGATACAAAAGGAAAGAACTGTGAGGGATGAGGTGACTTAAGAAGTAGAAGAACAGTTTGTAGGAGGTGGTGGGATAGACTTCAATGAAGAGATGAGTTTCAGGGATAATATAATTCACCAAAAATGGCCATGTTACCAATGATGTCACAAGAATCCTGCCCCTTTTTTTATTTGCAGCTGTGAGGCGGGAAATGCCCTAGCCACAGCTGATTGGGCAAGCACTGACACTTAGAGGGTTATCACTAAGCTGCCAAAGACAGCCGAGTGAATAACTGAGCTGAAGTGAACTGAGCCGAAAAGCGTTCAGCTATTCATTTCAGCTCTGTACGGCTGATTTCAACCGCACATCGGCTACAATCAACCGTACGCCGACTGACTTTGGTCGGCTGTGCAGCTGAGCTGAAGTACAGCCAATCCAACATCTGGATCAGCTGAGCCGAAAATTCCAGCAGTACACTCGTTGCCACTTACCCCTATTCTCACAGGGGCCAAAAGGCAGTGAGTGAATAGCCGAATGCCGCGGAAGCGAGCAGAATAGGAAAAATGTAAACAAAAAAAAATGCTAAAAAATTATTTTAATAAATGTAACAAGAAAATTTTTAAAAATGTTAAGAAAAGAAAGAAAAACAGCATGGGGTCCCCCTCCCAAACCATACCAGACACTTTAGATCTGGCTGGAAAGTTAGTAGAGACCCCAAGTTAAAAATAAAAAAAATTAAAAAGTGTGTGGGGTTCCTCACCAAGTTATACCAGGCCCTTTCGGTCTGGTAGGAATTTTAAGGAGGAACACCACCTAAAAAAATGGGGGGAGGGTGGGGTCCCCCTAAAATTCCCAACCAGACTCTTTATCTGAGCAAAGGCTTGGCAGGGCAGGAAAGGGGGGAAGCGCAAGCGCCCCCCTCCCTGCTATACCAGGCCATGCCGCTGGCACTGGGAGGGTGCTTTTCCAGGGTCCCCCCGGAAAAACACCTGGTCTCCATGCAGATAGGGACAAGGGCCTCTTCCCCACAAGCCCTGGGGTGTTGGTTTTGGGGTTCTGCAGGCAGGGAGGCTTATTTGCATTGGGGTACCCCTTTATTGAAGGGGCACCGAGATGCGCCCTCCTCCCCTTGTGAATGAGTAAGGGGTACTTGTACCTAGGGATGCACAGATACTTTTTGAGTACCAGTGCAGATACTTGGCATTTTCACAAGAACTACCAGGGTTGCAGTGATTGCAGCTGGGACCTGGCTCTGGCACTCCACCAATGTCCTTAAATAATTAGTCTGTATTGTTTTAGAAAAACTGTCACATTACAATAAACAAAAATTTATCAGTACTCGTACTTGTAAGTACTCCGCAAGTACCAGTACTTGTACTCACAAAACTGGTATCTGTGCATCCCTTTATTTATAGTTATAAAAACAAAATCATTCATTAAAACAGAGATGTACAAATCCCAGGAGCTCCGTGTGCTCCTTACAAATGACAGCTGCCTCCTAATTTTTGAATTTTTCTCTAGTGTAGTCTTGGAGCTCAAAAGTATCGGTACATGTACTCGTACTTGTACCGAGTACTGTACTTGGTATCTGTGCAACGCTACTTGTACCCCTACCCATTCACTAAAGAGTTAAATAAAATATAAATTAACAGACCGGACTTTAAAAAAAAATCCTTTAATTGAAAAAAAAAATAAAGCAAGTAATTTGTACTTCCTTTTTAATATAAAAAATCCACCGTCAAGGCATCTCTGTAAAGATGCTGGTCCTAACTCTATTTATATGAGTCTTCTAGTGGGAGCATATTGAGGCAGTTGATAAATTGAATGCAGGTGTACCAGGAGGTAGCCCACTCCTCCTCACATGGTGCAGGGACGCACTGGAGGCCCAGCAACCACAGATACATGCTGGGATCCCCAATGCGTCACTACATCCACTACAAAACTAGCCACATTTTCTAGCCAGTTAGGAGGCACATTGCAACAGAAAAAAAGGAAAACATGTAAAATACTATGTTTTTGGTGAGTTTACCTGCTATAGTTTAAGTTGGTGACAAGGTCCATTTAAAGTCTGCAGGAATTTTAGTTATCAAAGAAAATGAAACTGCCCCAGAGCTCCAAGGCTGCTGGTGTAAAGAGGTGACATGCCTACATGATAATGGGTTTCACTGCGAAACCTGTTCTGAGCTGCAGCTGGAAGCAGGGGGTGTTTCCGGGTTGGAGTCTGATGACAAAGCTGCAGTGGAGAAGCAGGGAGATGGGCAGATTGGCAGGAGATGGGCAGATTGCTTGTAGAGATTTGGTGTCCTCACTTTGTGGGAGTATCTAATGCCTAACAGGCTGGTTTAGAGTGACACGATGACACATGTGACACTTGTCAAGCAGAAATGTCACTCACCTTAAGGAGGATGGGTGAATTATAATCAGTGCCCCAGTGTTGCCTTGGTGACCTGTTCAGAAATGGTGGTAAGGGTCAAGCTGAGAGAAAGGGCACCTCTAGAATGTGGGTGACTTACTTGTCAGTTCAGTGAATCTGAAAGAGTGAAGGTTGTGTTTTGTGGCAAATAAGGTGGCATGTATGAACAGATGACAATACCTAGATGTCAAGTAGGTTACTCCCTGAAGTCAGTCTTGTAAAATGTCACAGAAGTACAGGTTAAGTATAGTAAGGGAATTGGCTTGGGAGGGACCTTTGTACACAAATACTGAATTGGCTACCAGCATTATCTTGAATGTTTTGCATAGCTGCAGTATGAGGCTATGAGAGAACATAGCCATAATGTAATACTGTGGAGTATGACATACTTTGGATTTTTGGTATCAAAAACATTCAACAAATGGATCCTGGGTGACGTCATTGACAAACAATTGACGTGACCAAATTTGGTCAATTACATCATCCCAGTTTTTCAGTGCTGTGTTGACATTCTAGCAGTACTGGGGAACTACCACTTGCAACTGGAGTATCATCAGGAGGCGGTCCTTGGGCTGTTTGCTCATTGTGATTGGCGTTGGATCTACATCGCTGGATTATGTGATTGATGTTGAATTTACATTGGGGACATTCTTTCATTATTTTTGTAGTGTTTGATTGTCTGAGGAAGAGGCCAGCATGCCTCAAAAGCTTGCACTACAATCTATTTACTTAACCAAAAAATGGCTATAAATCACCATAAATCAAAACTTATACTTCAAGCGACCCTCTGTTGCTGCTTTATTTTTATAATAAAGGACTTTTCCTAAAGTGTGGGTGTTTTTTTTTTACATGTTAATCATTTTTCAATTTAAGTTTATTTGTGAGTAACAAGGGGTACTCTAAACCTCTTACTCAATCTTATAGGCGGGGGTCCCCTGCAGACCCCCACATCCACTGGCTAAGGATGTGGGGATGAGTCCTTCCCTGTCAACTTGGGGACAAGATGCCTTGTAGGGGGAGCAGGCTTGCTCGCTCATTGACCCCCTCCCTTTCCTGGACAGCCAGGCTGCATGCCTGGATAAGGGTCTGCTAAGGATTTTGGTGGTGATAGCCCCTTTTTTGTGTTTTGTAGTTTACCAAGGATAGGGGTCTGGTATGGACTCTGAAGGTGACACCACACTGTTTTCTTTTTTGTCTAGGTTATTTGTTTGCCTGGGGCCTGCTTAAAATCCATACCAGACCAGGTCAGAAAAAGGGGAGGACAGGAAGCTCACAACCCTCTCCCCCTCCTGAACCATACCAGGCAACATGCCCTAAAGAAAAAAAATGTCTGTACTGCTCCACTGTTTTTAAACTGGTGCTGGGATATGAAGAGCTTTCTGTTGTACTATTTCTCCAGATTACATTTAAATCTGCATGGCAATTAAAAAGTGCATTAAAGGTGCTAGCCTTTCTGCTGAAAGTTCACCACATGTACATTAGTTCTCAGTAGAACGGTGAGGGAACAACAAGAGTGCATTAAAAGATTGAGGCAATTAACATTCTGTATCAGCCATACAAACCAATTCCAGTTCAAACATCTTTCTAACAAAATGTAATAAACTCTACACATTGATACAAGGCTGAATGTAGATCATTTCAACACTTGCAAACTGGGTCACCCAGCACATAACGTGAGTAAACTGAGAAGCATTTTTACATGAACGCTTTTTTTAATCTTTACTTTCAGAAGCCAGGATAAAAGTTGACCTACTTTTAGTTTGAGAGAAACTGGAGGATAGCAGATATAGATATATACAAAGAACATATCAATTTGAAGGGCAATTTGTACATTGTTTCTCAAACATATTTTACCTTTAGAGAATAAATTGCTTTTAAAAGTAGAATTCAGAGATTTACAACACATGTATAATTTGTGGTTTCACAATATTCAGTATTGCATTAAAGAAAATGAAAATCAAATATTATTTTAAAAAAGATCATTGTACTGTAGTTCTATCAAAACAACTATAGTAAAGGCTCCTGATAGTTGCCAAAAATGGAAAGGGGCTTTAACGTAAACACCACAGACCTTCAGATTAATTAAAAAGGTAATTTTGCATTTTATTTGAACAAACAAACACAAAAGTCAGTCCATAAAACATTATTTATAAGAAAATCAAATGAATTCCTTAACAGAAGCTGGTCTCTCTTAAATCAGCATCTACAGTAAGTTTAATGTACCATAAAAGGCACTAAGGTATACAAAGTGATATTCATATATTTGTCGAAGTATAGGTGATTTCATCATATGCTGAGCATTCCTAATATGTTTCGCCTTTCTGTGCCTTCCTCAGGAGGATTTAAGAAGTCTGTTGAAAAAGGTTTAGTCTGTTTAAAAGTTTTATTCATAATGCAAAAGCTAACAACAGAGGGACCAATAGGATGAAAGTGTAGGCCATCCTGAGTTTGGCTCCCCCATCTATACAACAACAAATATATGACTATCGCTTTGTATACCATAGTGCCTTTTATCGGACATTAAACTTAGATGCTGATTTAGGAGAGACCAGCTTCTATTAAAGGAGAACTATGGAGTAAGTGTTTTTCCCAATAGTTCTCCTTACGGGTCATGGGAGGACATATACTAGCGTCCTCAAGTGACCCAAAGCTCAGTATATTGTGAGCTGCAGCACTTTTACTGTACTCTATTGACTGTGGTACAGATCAGGCAGCACCCCCAGAATTCCAATTTACTGGACCATTTTTTTTATTATTATATTATAATTTTGTATAATTATTTATTATATTATAATTTCTTATAATTATTTATTATATTATAATTTATGATTTCGTGTTTCAAACTTTATCATACACGTCATGTCTACTGGACTCTTGTTTTGGACAGATTTAGGTGAGTTATTCCTAAGATTTACTAAGAATTACAGGCCTACAATATAAAACAACAAATTGCCATGAAAAACAATGTACCGCTTTGGCATGCTAAAATCCTGCATAATTATACCGCCAGGGAGGTTAAGGAATTAATTTGTTTTTCTCATAAATCATGTTTTCTTAAGGACTGACTTTTGTTTGTTGAAATAAAATGCAAATGATCTTTCATCTGAAGATCTGTGGGGTTTGTTTTATAGCCCCTTTCAAGTTCTGGCAACTGTCAGGAGCCTTTACTATTATTTTTTTATATAATACATGATTGGGTGTTGCCACGCAGACCTTCCATTGCTGTGGGCTACAACGTATATGTTATTTGATACTGTAGTTTCTAATGGCTATTTAGATCTCTAACTAGAACCCATTGCCAGCATTTGGGTTAATTTACTAAAGGAAAGACAATTGTGTGATTATTCACTTCAATGATCCAATCATGCGAAAAGCAAACTCCTGTTCACTTTGAATGCCCAATCAGGTGCAGAATAAATAATTAAACAGGAATTTGCATTTCACATTATTGGATAATGGATGTGAATATTCACACAATTTATTCTGGGAAGATTTTCAATTTATTTAGTGTATCAATCCAATTGTCTACTATATTATTATGCATATACTAATATGCAAAATAGTTCCAGAAAATGCAACTACAAGATTAGAGAGACGAGAGTTCTGGGAAACCCTACAAAATTAGTATGGTTACCATGGTTTCCAGAAAAATAAATTAGATTTTTTGGCAGCTTTGGAAAATCATAACTCATTCAATTACACAGATTGGATAGAAATGTGTATATTTTTAACAACACTAGAGCTTAACACCAGGCGTGAAGATAAATACACAGTTGAAATACACGTACATATGGATAGTCTTACCAGGCATAGGATTATAATTCTGCTCAGCCACACCTGTGATTCTCACACCTCTTCCTCAAAGCAAAACAAGGAAGATCACTCCACTATTATCAGAACTTCCCATGTCATCTCTCTGTTATCTCAAGTTTCCTCACTGGACTACTAAAGTGGAACTCTAGCCAAAACTTCTGATCAGTTTTGAATAGAGTAGAGGAGACTTAGAATTGGTTTTTTTCGTTTGGCTGTCAATGATCACATTGGGAAAATTTACTTTTGTACTGATGCCTGTTGTCAAAGGAAAAAAAGATAGGAGAAATAATTTTTTTTTTTCTGGAACGGGAGAAGAGGGGATATCTTTGAGGATTAATTGTTCTATTGATAACTGACCCTCTTTTTGGGGAGATTTTCTTCCATTTTAATGTTTCTCTGGGGAAGGAAGTAAGGTAAATCTCTCCAATGGGAGCAAAAACATCAAAAAATCTGACCCTTTACCACAAGACTAGACTTTCGCAATAACTTTCATGTTTTTTTTCCAATGATGAGGTGCACATAGTTACATAGTTACATAGTATTTGAGGTTTCCTGAACTGATGTCCCCAATATCCTGCAACTTGGCAAATTCACGCAGCAGTAAAATTGATTCAAGGAGCAGTTAAGTAATTTTCCTGGATGTACTGTCCATGCATGACTACAAATGTTACTAAAAGAGGCTGCGCCAATCTCAGTCAGATCTTGCTGACCCCCTCCACTGTCCAGCCCCATTACCTAATGTTCCCTCTTCCACAAGCCAGTCTTGCTGCTTCTTTACCTGTCTTCTCTACCTGTCTTCTAGAATCTTGCTATTCTTCTCCCTCATAATACAATCTCACTGTTTGCTGTCTGCTATCCAAACCCACTTTCTCCTTACTGACCCCCCAGCCCAAATTTCAGTCTCACTGCTTCCCCTTTACCCTTCCACCAAAATCTAATCTCATTGCTTCTTTTAACTTCTTTCTTTATATGTGATCCTGTAACATATTTTCATCCTTCTGCACAATCTGGTCTTGCTACCTCCTTTGTTCACACTAATATACAAAAGATTGTGACACGTTTGCTATATAAACTGGGACATTATAATAAATCCATCACAAATATGCAAAATGTGGCACAATTACAGACACAACAACTGAACCTTTATTTGTCCTCCACTGTATTAAAGGAGAACTATGGGGTAAGTGTTTTCCCCATAGTTCTCCTAAGGGTCACAGGAGGACATACACTAGCGTCCTCCCGTGACCCAAAGCTCAGTATCACAGAAAGTTCATGGTCCCATCGCACTCCTGAACGCAAAATCCCTTTGAAAAGCGGGTGCTGCGGTAGTCAACGGGTGGCATCCATTATAATCAGAAGTAAAGATAAAGACACCAGCACTCCAAATTCATAAGCAAACATCTATTTATTGACGTGCAGCATAGTAAACAGCAACAAACGTTTCGGGGTCACAGAGGAGCCCCTTCCTCAGGCAAGCTTTTGCCTGAGGAAGGGGTTCCTCTGTGACCCCAAAACGTTCGTTGCTGTTTATTATGCTGCTTATGAATTTGGAGTGCCTGTGTTTTTATCTTTACCAAAGCTCAGTATATCGCGACCTACAGCTTGCGGTATACTGAGACCGCCGCAGCCAGGACGGATTCCGACATTACTGTCGAGATCCACCCAGCTGCGTGGTTGACAGCTGGCTCTGCCTATCTAGAGGCAGAGCCAGCTGAACCCGCCCCCTCCCCCGTCCGTTTCGCCAGTCAGTGCTGGAGTATCAGAGGGGGGGAATCCCTGCAGGGAGCCATGATTGACAGTCACGGCTCTCTGCAGGGACATGATTGAGAAGTGAGCGAGTGACAGTATGTGTTTGCTCAATTCCCGATCTATTGAGCCGATGTGTGACAGTTTCATTGTCACACATCGGCTCGAACTATGAGGTTGAGTGAAAATCACTCACCTCATAGTTCTCCTTTAACTATTACAGTCAAATGTAAAACACATTAGAGGCCAACTCCAATAAAAACCTTCTATTTTATTAGAATAGAGCATGGAATGCAGGGAAATGTGAAAGGCAGTTTTTTTATGGCCATCTGTGTCTCTATAGTTATATAGTTAAGCAGTGGCGGAGCTAAGGAACAAAGGGCCCTGGTGCAAGATTTTTTTTTGGGGCCCCCCCCCCCA
>NW_017307423.1:425839-453888 GCF_000935625.1 Nanorana parkeri | reverse complement strand
GGATGAACGGATGATCTGACACTCTCGGCGCAGAGATGGGGGGCCCGCTGGCCGCTGGGTACCAATCCGGCGCTGGGACTGTGCTGGGCCCCCTAGAGGCCGGAGGCCCTGGTGCGTCCGCACCGCCTGCACCGGCGGTAGTTCCGCCACTGTAGTTAAGAGGCGAGCATGGGAGGAGGTGATGAGAGAGCTAGAGAGCAGGGGGTCTTAGGAGGAGATGGTTTGGTTGATATTTTGAGATGCGTTTGGAGATGTAACAAAGGGCAAAGTTGTGGATGGCTTTGTATATTGTTCTTAGTATTTTGAATTTTATGCGTTGCGCTATTTGGAGCCAGCGAAGGGATTGTCAGATAGAAATGGTGGCCACTGAACAGTTGGTGAATGAGTCTGGCAGCAGCATTTATGATAGACTGAAGGGGGGTTAACCTATGTAGATGTAGGCCAATGCAGAGCCGTAGCTTGTTCCTTTTGTGCCCGAGGCAAGAACAGAAAATTGTACCCCACCCCTTTCTTGCCCACCTGTGTCACCCTGACCTGACTTATTATTCTGGGTTTAGATTGTTGTGGAATCTTCAGATGTACCATGTGGCAGTTGGCATGGATGGGGAGGGAAACCATGCAGTACATGTGAGAACGGGACCATGCAACTAAAGGGGGGGATGGAATCATTCAGCACAAGTTGGGGCCAAGCAGTACATGTTGAGAGACCATGCAGCACAGGTAGGTGGGGAGGGGGTACCATACAGTAAAGGTACTTACCTCCCAAATTTCTGAAATGAAAAAATCAGACACATCCCAGCTATTTAGGCAATGGCAATGCACCCAGTTATGTAGAACTTCAAGAATTTATGTGCCAAAAATGATTTTTGGGGGCTCATCGATTGGTGAAACAGATCTGACAACATCACATTACAAATGGCATATGAGCACGTGAGGATCTGTATAGGAGCCCCCCACAGCCATGCCTCCCATCATCATTCACCGCTCTCCCCTAAGTCCTGCCCCTCAGTCCTTGTGGCACCTCCCGCCCCTTTCAGTACTACCCACCGCTGACATCACGCCCAGCTGGTTGCTAGGGGATGGAAGAACGCTGAGGAGAGAAGAGCAGTGATCTCTGTGGTAGAAGGACAATTGTAGCAGTTAGTGCCTTTCCTGGCTGTGTTCTGGCTGTTTCCTGTAAGTTGAAGGACTGGGGAGGGTTCTGCATATCAGTGGAGATGGGTTGGTGGAGAATGTCATAATCATTGGACCGAGCGAAGGACCGTGGATAGTGCAAAATGTTTGCTGGTCACAGAGGGGGAGGGGAGATCCGTGTTTATAATAGCACTGAATACAGGTCCGGCCCTGGCTGCGCCCCCCCAGCAGCTACGCCTGTGGCAAGTGCCTCACTTGCCTCACCCTTCCTACGGCCCTGGTCCAATGATAAGGGAGTGGTCGATATGAGAGATGACAAGACAGTGATTCAGTAGCTTTTTATACATTCCAGTTTCCAATTCAGTTCACTTTCCAGATCAGCTATGTTGTCCTAGATTTCTCACTTCTTCTGCCTTCTCATAACTCCTAACCCTTTTGTGAATAGCCCTGTCAGTCTTTTGTAAATTCACTTTCAATCCAATCCTTATTGTTTCAATAGTTAATTCATCATTTCACTTACAAAGTCCTGTTTTTGTTTCCATTATCATAATACTATGGCAATTACTGTGTACTGCACTGTTTTATTTATTAAGGTGCCTTAAGGTTATCTGCTATAATTCACATTACTTCCAATCTTATCCATTTCATTTGCCATTACTATTTCCTGTAAAAAACATATAGTCCAGCTGTACTTACTGAATCCACAAGGGTATTCACCTACGTCTTTCTACGTCTTTCTCCATTTAAGACTTCAGGCTATGCCCTAGCAATCTGCACATAGGCTTTAAATTATTTTCTATGTATACAGATAAACAAAACTTTTTTGCTCATTATTGTGACATTCTTCTACTTTTTCTGCTTAACCAATGACTCTTTTTTTTTTCTTGTGGCATTTTCTTTTCAGCTGCTCTGTGCTAATTTGCTCATCTTTTCAACATTTTCATCCTCTTTTCATTATACGCTTTTGAATCATCTAACCTTCTTTCTAGAACCTATTTTTCCTAATTTCTACTTAGACTGTTGTCTGTCATTCATCATCACATGATGTCTTTGGTTTATATTCCTTTTGTAAAAGGGTATACATATACCTTCACAAATGTTCTTTCTTTTATTATAAATGCTGATTCTGCTTATTCCCATCTCATAGCGACCTTCATTGTCCTTTATCCAACATTACATCTATTATATAAGTTCTGTATCCCTAGGTATGGAGTGAATATTACTGTATAGGCATTTTGTTTTAATGGCCTATTATTATATTTACATAATTTTTTTTTAGAGCATTGTTATGCATGCCTTCCATTTTGAAATAAAATACATCCTTCATATTCATCCCTCATATTTCATACATCTACTGATCATGTTGTATAGATTTATTCCCTCACTTAACATATCATGTTAATGCTTAGATTATAATCATTTTTCTGTCTAGCTTTTCTAAGTGATGGTCTGTTAATAGTTGTCACACTTCCCTGTGTGATGATCCGGCGCCGGGTTTTACCTGCTATCCGAGCTGCTCGACTTTCTGCCCATCTGATCTGAACCTCTCTGTTAAAAGTGCAGCTCACTCGTTGGACAACATGTCTACAGCTGGACTCTCTTTGTCACTTTTGAACTTGTTCTTGTGATCCTACTCTTCCAGCAAGCTGATTGTTTCACCAGCTTCATTGAACTCTAGCTCCTGCGATCAATGCAAACCTATTCTTACCTGCATTACTGCTCCATGGGAACTAGCACTTCCAGCAAGTGGATTGTTTCACCAGCTTCATTGAACTCTAGCTCCTGCGATCAATGCAAACCTATTCTTACCTGCATTACTGCTCCATGGGAACTAGCACTTCCAGCAAGTGGATTGTTTCACCAGCTTCATTGAACTCTAGCACCTGGGATTACTTTTAAGTCTCAGCTCTGCTTCTGTATCTTCTTTTGTCTACTACATATCCTGTACTTCTGACCTGCATTGTGTATACTTAGTTCTTACCCCTGCTGGCCTTTAAATCCTGAACCTCAGAGCTGTAACTAGTCTTTGTGCGGGTGTGCTAAAGGACCACAACCTGGAAGGTGTCCAGCAGCATAATCATCCTCACCATTAGAGGCTCTGTCGAAAATCTGGCCCTTAGATTCTGTACCTCCAGTGCATCCCCAGACACCTTCTCCCTGTGTTTCCTGTGATTTGCATCACAGGCACCGTTTTTGCTGGCTACTTTATGTCGCTTCGTGTGCCGCGGTCCTCGGACCCTGACAATAGAATTCTTTTGTGAAAATATGGCCTATAACCCATCAAGACCAGTCTTAGATTTTGAGATGTGCTTTCCAATGTAGATTGGTATCCACACCTCAAATGGTCCTACTATCACAGTGTTAACCTGTCTTGGAGGATCTAATCCCCTAATCTTCAAGGCAAAAGCAGCAATGCTTATTTATTTTTGGTGTTCTCTATAGGTGCCTTTGATTTTTAACGAGGGTAACCAAACCACAATTCCCCATTTTTCCTGTGTCTCATAGGGGTCTATTCACAAAGCTGCCGAGGGCAGAAGTGAAGTGAGCCGAACACTGTTCGGCTTGGCCAGCTTCGTCTTTCAGCACGGCTCAGCGCTCGACTGAGCCGCTCGGCCGTGATCGGGAGCTGTAATTGTGAATAGCCCGTACAGCACCCCCTCGGTTCTCCTGAACAGAAGGGGTCCTGGTGCCGAAGCTAGCCGAAGGATCGGCCGAAGCTACGGCCAGATCCTTCGGCAGCTTTGTGAATAGACCCCATAGAGTCTTACTATTTCAGTTTAGGTGGTTTCTGCTTTCTGGTCACTGCCACTGGGCTGTTTCTCTACAGATCCTTTTGCTATCCTTTTGACATATTAAGCAGGTAAACACTGACATCTGGACATTGAGCTACTGTTACCTCTGCATACAGCAAACTGACTGCTTATTTTTCATTACAGTGCATTAAGTATTCAAATCCTGCCTGATCTGTTGAGTGCTTTACATGGAATTGAATGAACAAAAATGTTAACTTTTTTTTTACTGATACATACATGTAATACATGTATCGAATTTTAAACTATAAGTCAATTTTAACTCACACAGGTGCAAATAAGACAAAAAGAAACTGTTTCAGGGTGACCGCTCTCGCACAAAAATGTAATGGAAAAGCAGAAAAGGTGGAGTTGTGCTAATCGCCTCCACACTCTCTCAGTAATAGCAATAACTAGAATAGGTAACCATAACCACAAACATATTAGAAAGATGTATGTATATACATAAAATATTGAGAACTATTAAAGTCTTTGAAAGTTTCCAGTTAGTCAAAAATGATCTATAGAGGGAAAGTTTAAAGACCAATATCACTAGCAGTTCCTTCAACAAATTGCCTTGCAGCTAATGATCAGAAAATAATATTCTAGCACTGCTAGAATATTATTAAAGAGGAACACAGTGCACTTGAATACTATAGGGGGTTAATAAATAAAAATGGACATTTTATGGTTAGGCTTAGCTATTTTGGTGCAACCACGGCAGACCTTAGTGTACTCCTAGAATAACACAATCTCTCGGTTACTTGCACTCACCATCATTGACTCCACCAACTTCTTTTGGTAAAATGTGTGCCGCAAGGGGCTCATTTTAGGGGATGTTCCCCTTGCTTAGCCTGCACTATACAAGTGCCCTTTTTCTTTTGCCCTGTTCTTTTACAAATTGTTTTAGAACCTTTTTTGGTTCCAATATTTCTTACCACCAGCTCAAAACTTAAAATGTAACTATATGTACCATTTTAAAAATGTGGGAAATATTAAAGAACAAATGTCAAAGAGACATAGCCAGTCAAGTGTGCAGCCTTTATGTACATGCATACTTCCATAACACACTTCATCCTTATGAGGTGTAATGCCATCCATACCCCAAAGTGTCTAATCGCTGCTGTGTGATGAAGATGATTATTCTTGCTCATTCTTTTTGTAAAGCAATCATATCCTATTCATATTTTTTTTTTCTTCAGAACAATTTGCTGGTAATTTTATTAGGAAGCTCTTCAGAAGCAGAGAATTCAAAAGTTCTCATCAACTGTGCTTCACATACATTATGTTGTTTAAAAAGTACAAAGTTTTACAAAGCAAATCACTAAACAGACCCAACCTTTGGAATGTAGACAAGGAAATATGTTTGAATCATAATCACCAAATAGAAAATATTATATGTAAATGTTTACACATGCTAGCATAGGTCATCCTTTATAACATATGGCATATACCCAGGGGCTCAGAAAGCCAGCATTGGTCCCGAGCTCAGAAAAATATCTGGACTTGCCCCTAGACCCACTGCACATGAGGTGGAGCTGGTTAGTATTTAGAACCTGTCCAGACTGGAGAAACCTGCCAATCTAGTAGCTCTTGCTGTGGAAATGCATTGTGCTCCTTTGACATCCCAACCTCAACATACCAACCTCATTAAAATAGTATTGTGTACAATAAACATGCAGAATAATACACTAATAATACACTAAATTGCTCCCCATCACCATCCTAAATTAAACCAACAGTGTGCAAAAGGACAGAAGTATACAATGAATGAAAAGAATATACGCAATTTTGAAATAATTAAATCATCCCTAATGTATTTTACTCAACACTCACATACTGTATAAAAAAGATATGAGCTGTCACAGCTACAGCTGAATACTCCATTTCCAATGCATTAACCTTTTTGAGCTTACCTGATTCTGGACAGACACTTGTACCTCACCAGCACCTCATTTAGAAGTCAAGACTGGTGATTAAGCCCTGCAGCATGTGCCCATGCTGACTAGTCCCCTCATGGAGATGTCATCCTGCCGCAGTCTTCTGGAGACTGATAGGACCCCACTGCTGCTGCGGCCAACTGGAAGGGTCCATGTCACCCAGTCAGTAACATGGGCACCCAAGAACCATCCCACTCTGTACTAAGGAAGATATAAGTTCTGGGACACAGTGCATCACCTGACCTTAGATTAGGGTAGTGAAAGAATTTAGGCAGCTTTTTATAACCTAGGCAATAGTTAGGAGGAGGGTAAAGGGTAGTGGGGGACTGCATTTCTGAGCATTAGTTCTAAAATAAATGCAAATGTGTGACACAGCAAATGAAGTCCAGAGAACCCCACAGAGGCTCAGTGTTCTGCCCCCTTTCCCCTGATCTCCCCTCTCCTCGGGCTTGCATAAACAGTACCGTGCAAGACTGTCAAATATAGGAATTAAAAACTTGTTCAGATAACCATGATTTGCTTACTAGTCAGACCCAATTAACACATATTTTGTTGTTCCTCTATATGCAAGTTTGATAGAATCAACAAAAAGTTGTACAGGGTGCTTAATTTTGGTAGCAGCTGAAGGCACCTGTTACCAGGATATGTTGACCCTCCCACTCACATAAAATACCTGACATGCCTCCTTCCCATCTACCCACACTTTAAACAAATAATTATAGTAAGACTTCCCACTCCTCTGCCAGAGTAAAGCTTGTAATATGAGAGATTGCTCTATACTGTGAGTATATGGAAGTGAAAACATAAGTTATAGGCCAGCAAAGTATTGTGCAGCTCATAGTCTGCCAAGTGAGGAACATATACTATGCTTTTTGCAGTCTTAAGGTGGCCATACACTCTACAACCATCGCAAGACTTTAGTCTTGCGATGGTTGTAAAGGGATTAAAAAAACGTACGATCTTCCCATCTTGGACAGGCAGATCGCACTCTCGATCATCGCAAGCCCGCCCTTCTGAGGGGCAGGCTTCCGATGACCGCAATGCTGAACGGGCAGTGTGCGCGTGCGCACACCGGCCCGTTCAGCATTTATCTTCCGAGCACCGTTCTAACCAGCCGAGAATCGTACGATTCCCGGCTGGTTTTCGAACATGCTGGTTCGACAGAAGACGTGCGACCGTACAGTAGAAACGGTCGCACGTCTCCGTTCACCCTGCTCGATTATCGTACGAAAAACCGATCGCATACGATTATCGTACGATAATCGTGCAGTATATGGGCACCTTAAGGCATAATAGTTTCTGCTTCCCAGCTCATGCCAGGGACACGCTTGCCTGGAAGGTATTAGTCAAAATGAGTACATGTCAATCTTACATCAAAGGTTATAGTATAAAAACAGAGATAGTAAGAGTCTCCCAATCCCAGAGGTGATTTATCAGTAATTTGGCCTGAATAAACCCTTTAAAAAGGTTTATTGGGGTTGCAGTACTGTAAGTGCATATAGTAAATGTGTAATATATATATATAATTTTTTTAAAACACTTTTTATTATTATTATTATTAAAATTGATATACTGTATGTGATTGTACATTGAAGAACCGAAGGAAGCTTGGAAGGTGCTGAAAAATAATTTTGGGGGGCAGGTGATTTATAATTACTGTGGATTGTAGGGTTTGCATAAAATAATTACTAATGCTCATTAAATTAAGTCCTATCAATCTGATGTTAATGTTTGTGTGACTATCATTACTGTTAGATCATGCCTATATTTAGATCATGCTTTTTTACTTAACTGGTTATTATTTTTTTTTAAACCAAGGGAAATATAGAATGTCTGACAATGGTTTTATGCTTTTTTATGCTGTCTGTGACTTCCTGTCTGTGAAAACCCCTTCCCCCTACAAACATAGTTTCCTGTACAGGTGTCACAAGGACAAGAAGTGAGTTAAAAACTTTTCCTTATGCTACCCAAAATGTAAAAAAAACATAGGCTTTAATAACCTGTAATAAAATCATCATCCAATTCAGAAGCATGCACTTACAAAATAGTGCAACAAACACACAAGATTCTTTCATTACATGCAGAATGTATAAAAATTGTTAATGACAAAATGCACAAACTTAAAAAGCACAAATGACCGGAAAAAACATGCTCTGCAGTTACAAACATTTGCAAAGTGTTAACAGCCAGTAAAAAAAAAACACAATTACTGTCTGAGTGTTTCTTTTTATTGAAACTTTGCATATATGTTATAGCAAAAACAATTATTTCCTGTTTTATGAGTGCACATGAAAGTGTATAGGTTTTATCTAGTCTTGTTTTAGTATATTTCAAGTTATGTTGACTCTAACGATCATTAAACCATATCTAAACCCCCAAACAAATATTTAATATATTGCAGTTTACCAGTCCCCAAATGTGATGGCTGTATCAGTTTTCTTTTGTTTAATCTGTTCTCCTTTAGTTTCAACTAGTGATCCAGCCAGTAAAACACTTTCTGTCTTAGGGTGGCTCCACTTTATGGAGGAGCAATGGAGCCACCCTTAGAAAGCAGCATTGTTACCCTGTGAGGAGGGTGATGTTAGATGGACCAGCAGATTTAAATTGACATGACTAACTAATTATACCTGAACTCCAGCTAACGCGTTTTAAGCAATATTAGCAAGTCTTTTATGTTTTTTTTCTTTTGGGTAAATGTTTTCCATAAATGAATAAAAGCTGACCATTGTAAACACCCCTATCAGTGTTAAATGGTTTGCCTCAACCCTCTATCTGCCACTTCTATAGGACAGCTTGGCCTGGTAAACAAAATTGAAAAATAACAGACTTACTGGCTGGATCACCGGGTTAAAATAAAGTGGAAAACAAGCCTCAAAAATAAAAACAAATGCCACCACCACAGTTAAGAATTGGTAAGCTGCAGTATATTACATTTTTGCTTGTGGGTTTAGATATGCTTTAAATCAAACTTGTGTCCATATAGATTTATATGTAGTCACTGAGTGAGTGAGCCAACGATCTACCAACATGACTGTGCAGATATTGGGCTAAAGGTGAGCACTCCAGGACTCTGAGTGACTGAGTTTGCAAGTGAATGAGTGAAGGCTACTGAGATTGATCTGAAAGAGACAGTCACAGGCTCAAGGCAAGAGACAAACTTCCCAATTTTCTGAGATGAGAAAGAGGAACTACTTTTAGCAAAAATATGTAGGCAATGGACACACCCCTGCCAAACCAAAATTCTCCTGGGATTATCTGAATATAACATTTCTAGGACCATGAACCTCAAACCTGCAGGATTACCCTTATGCCCATGGCATCTGTGAACTCAAACCACATCCCTACTCAGTATAATATATTGTCACCCTTGCACTTCCAATACAGTAGCATGATGACCCTGAAACCTGAAAGAAAAGATGTCATTGCTGGCAAAGGAGCGAATGAGGGGAGCATGGACATTGCATTACTAGAGGAAAACACAGTGTGAACTACGTGGACCATAATGTGCAAATATGAGTAAATGGGAATATTAGGAGTGAAAAATAAACCAAACCTTCAAAGGATATTGAGAGAAAATCCAAAATACAATCACAAATCCATGTGATTTAATAGAGCCATCCTGTAGCTCTCAGTAAATTGCAGTCTGGGAATCCCAAAGGTATCTAAGAACAAACAGCAGAACAGAGAGAGCACCTGATGGTATAGTAAATTTTAATTCACAAATAAAAAATAACTGCACTCGCAAGACAAGAGGTGTAAGATCCCTGTGGCCTGGTTCTCTTCCCACAGTGCTGTCCGGGCAGATCCTCAAGCTATGGCCAACAGCAGGGATGTGAGTAGTCCAGGTGAGATGGAATTAGCACTGTGAAACCTGCATCAGTGATAACTAGATGCATCATTATTTAATTCAAAAATTTTCTTGGCATTGGAATATATTGCACTTTGATACAATAAGTTAAAATTAAATAATCATAAGAAAAGGTATAACATGCGATCTTATAAAAATCTAATTAATGTCAATTAGTTAGTTCATACATAATTCATATCTAAAATCATGCCAACTTTAATGTAATTATAAAACTCCTCAAAATATGGAAAAAATATATTAAAATCACTATATAAAAGATCTAAACTAAAATAACATTATCACAGTTAATAGTGGGCAGTAGATGGCAATATAACTACAATCTTGCTGGGAATAATAGTATTAACTTTATCATTATTTCTCTCATCATTTCTCATTCAATCCAGACTGAGCTTCTTCTGATTAGCAATCACTGGACCACCTATGTCATTCCAAGCCCTGAATGTAAAAAAATTTAATCACACCTAGCAAACTGACTAGCCTCATTAATACCTATGAGAACATTTTTACGTATGTTCGCATAGGTATTAATGTAAAATGAAAAAAGTTTGACTTGCCAATACATTAAACAGGGCACTAAATTATTTAAGGATAAACAGGGAATGCATACTGTGAATATTAAACAATATATAAATTGCGCTACTGAAAGAGTTATATGTTTATTATGTCCTTGTGGTTTCCACTATTAAGGGAGAACTACTAGGTCTCTACGTGCTAGAATATATGAAAATAAGGTAGAGGATCATAGTGTGCCGAGACATGCTTTAATCTCACATAACAAGTAGTTATGAAGGTCTAAAGAGGAACTTTACCCATATCTTCAAAATAACAACAAAGACACCTTCAGAAATGTTTAGTAATGACAATCTACAAAAACATACCTCTAGATAATTTTCTGCTTTTTATTCTTTGCAAATTTTTGGCACATGTGACTAGGACATGTGACCATGCACATCACCTCTGGGCAAGAAATGACTTTCCCTGAGATCTCGTGAGATTACAGATGAGATTTTCCAGCAATGTTCTGCTGATGTAACCGTCCCAGGAAGTGGAAAAAATAAATTGTAAGTAAAATAACAATATGTTTGTTTAGCTAATGAATGGAAGATGATTTCATATCAGAATGCAGAGCTGTATGCTGGTGTGATTTTAGTCAAAGGGGGTAAAGGTTCACTTAATTTTTTTTGCAATTGACAGTATTCAGGATAAATATCCCACAAATGAGAGGATTAACATTTTGTGTCATTAAAAGACATATTGATTTTTTTTCTATTAAACACCTTAACTCCCTTTGGATTGAACGAGGATTTAAAAGTTAAGCCTTCTGCTTTGAATGAAGGCTACACTACATAATGTTGCAACTGAATACTTTGAGACATATTTTATATTGGATTTTTCTGGGAAGTTGCAATTGGTGCTATAATGTTACTTACCAACAAGTTATAATTTCATTTTAAAATAAAGAGTGGCCCTCGGTGGACATAATGTGGGCCCTTAAAGAATTATTCTCTCAATTTTGGCTCACTGTTTCAGACATTTGTCTGATCTGTCCAAAAGTACAGGTGTTGAATTAAGACCAACTGAGGTTTACATTTTCAACTGTATAAAACAGCAGTGGTCAACTTTTTTGATAGAGGGGGCCACAAATTCAGCCCCTGACATCACCAAAGGGCCACACATAATATTTAGCTCAATGTCCTGCTTCAGTAAACTCTCAAAGACTGTAAATATGCCACAGTTGTTGGAAATCTAATCAATGTTGTCTCATTTGCGCTCCTCACAGCCCCTTTAAAAAAAGTATCCCACATTTGATATCTTTCTCAGGAAAATCCATTATGAAAGATCTAATGAAAAGAAACCTAAAAAGAGAAAAGGGATGGACAGTACAGAAAAAGTGAAAGAAATAATCCAAACTATTAAATAATAGTTTCCTTAATTTACCTGAGCAGGTGCTTAGGTTAAAAAAAAACATAGACTACTATCTGCCGGTGGACACTATGTGCCACAAGTGTGCCACATATGCTGCATGTGCCACAAGTGTGCCACATATGCTGCATGGGCCACAAGTTGGGGACTTCAATAACATTACAATATATAAACTACAGATACTGATGTGACTATGGCGAGTATTAAGATCAACATATGGTATAGGGTCATTCAAGGAAATTCAGTGAACCAGTTTGGTTACATTTTAACGTTTCCGTGCTTTTAGTGCAAACAAAACACAGACTGCATGTGATCAGAAAAAAAGTGGATGGATGGGTGGGAGGGTTTCACATAGTTGCTTTTGTGTAGATGTATATGGTGAGAAAAGAAAAATAAATATCAAATGCAGCTGGCTGTATCCACCTTTGCCATATATTAAAATATAAACTGTCAGACAGTCATAGCACAGCATAAAATGTACACTGACTATATAAACATCAGATGTCCTGGGCTAATGATAGCAGTTTCCAGACCTTCTGTGACTGGAGTACAATACATGACATTTATAAAATCTGGCAGATGGAAGCATAAGGCACAGCAATCAGTCGGAAGCCAACTTTCATTTCTCTAGTGTAATTCACTATAATACAATCTCCTATGCTGCAGAAGGCCTCTCTAGCCTCTAGAGCTTAAGGCGGCACTAAAACAACAACATCCCATTCCTTATTAGTAAGCCTTGTAATTAATTACCAGTTTTTCTAGGGAAGGATAGACACAAAATCTATATTACTGTATTGTTTCTAAATTGTTCATACTAGCAGGGTAAATATGTGAGGCTTAATCTGGTTTTAAAGAATCACTGTAGTGAAAAATGTTGGATTTCGATTACTGCAACAAGGCCAGATTAAGAGCATCATGGGCCTGATGCTGTTGGTTGGTCAGATGGGAAGCAGCAGAGGCGGTTTTCTAATTAAGTGGCCGCCTAATATGCCTGATTAGAGAGCCACCAGTGCATCGGCTGAATTGTGATCAGCCTGGCCGGCCAAGATTGCCATAGGGCATACCAAGCTAATCCAGGTCAGCTAGGCCTACCTATTTTCAATAGTGGGCCTGGGGCTGGCAGTCAAATAGCCCCTATGTTAATCTGGCCGTGGCAGTTAATACATATAATAATAGTATGAGCAATAAAAAAATTAAAAAATGTAACTTCACGTCTTTATTTTCCCCCCCACATTTACATGTAGACCAAGGTGACCAGCAAAAATGAGCGAGCTTGAGGCTTTCTATAACACTTCCACTTGGCTTACAATGCTCAATTTTATTCACATGGTTTAAACCTTTGAAATGTAAAAATTGCTGCAACAGCCCAAACGACCATAGAATTGTTATAATTTCTCCCAACCCTTGTCACCGCCATTTTACTGGACAGCAAGATCTTTATGTAAAGATGGAAATGTATTAACTACAAAACAAAAAGGAATTTAAATGCTGACTACCCTCATTTTAAAGTGATATAAAAGTCAAATGTTTTTAAACTCTTTCAAATGCGGATAAAATAACTTACAATAGATGCTGCTCTTTGATGTTTAAAAGTTTTAGCTTTCTGCAGAATCAGCTGGTTCCTTGAGCACTGGCCCTGATATCCTATTTAAGCATGGCCCCTTTCCTTTGCAGTATTCTATGGAGCCACCCTTGTGTGTGCTAGTAAGCTGTGTGTGTCCTTATAAACTATTAGGAAGTGGTTCAGGGGATCCCAGATGCAGGGGACTTGTCAATACAAATGGTACCTCCACATGAGTAAACCTGGATAATGCACGTTCTCTCATGTGGTGGTGACCAGCACAGGAGCAGTCCAGAACTTCGTAGCGAAATTGATATCCAAAGACGTAATCCGTGTGAGTGGCAGGGTTCAGGGGCAGGCAGCAAGATTCATAGTCAGGAAGAAAGCTAGGTTCGGTACACAGGAAATACAATAAACTATACGCTAGGCAATACGGGAAAAAGCTCTTTAATAACCAAGCACAGAATAATGTGTGAGGCTAGTATTTGTTGACGTCAGGGTCATCTCCGGAGGCGGGGTTTTTCCTTAAATTTGTGCCCTGTACCTTTTAGAGGAAACACACAGTGCGTGCGTGCGCACTACACGGCGGCTCCAGGTGGCAGACATCACAGCGCATCGGGGAACGGAGGAGATGGATGCCGCTAGACTCAGGGCTGCGGGCAGCAATGCAAACAGCCCTTGGCTGCCTGCGGGGACCCCCTTCCGTGGCACAAAGGTGAGTGTTACATAGGCAAGACACTCCCTTATCCCTTGCTCACCTCTCTGCCCTTCTCCAAGCTGGTAAATGAACAGCTGCTGAAGACTGCTCTGTCCCTTGTGATCTTGTACTTAACAGGAAGTTCAGGAAAGATGAGCTGAGAGAGTTGGAGTCGGCTGTTCAAAAACATGATGTCTGTAAATGTTTGGGCAAAATAAATACTATGCTGGGCAATGTATATTTGTTTGATCTGGATATATTATTAATTAAATGTTTGAGAGTTTAATGCTACTTTAAGCCTAAACCTCTTACAGTTATCAGAATATAAAATATTTAATGAGTGTGGTTCTTTAAACCCCTTGACCGCACCACTGATTAAATAGGTGTACTGTATCGTTATAAAGGATACAATACTTTTTTTCTGGACTTTCACCCAACATTTGACAAAATTTACTGGACAACAATCACCCTATTGACAAAGCACATTTCCGTGTACATTTGCCCAACATTGCCTGGCAGTAAATACATTCACTGAAATGAATTGAATGTGAAAATGTGCAGTAACATTTGTACCATTTAGAAAAGGATGAATACTACCTTACCTGCATATTCTGCTGACATTCAGTGAACACGATTGCTAGATGACATCTCAAATGATCAAATTTTATAGTCAAAATGCAATGATTGACTATTAACCTGCACTTTTAACACAGATTTAGCAGTTCTAAGCTTAAATTCAGCAGTTATTGGAGATAGCAGCATGCTTGCTGCTATCACAAAGTCAATGCAATAGTGAGTGTGTAGCCCATCTCATGTTGATACTGGCTCACATGCTCTTCTGCAATGGGAAGCTTTGAGAGGGGTTTCCCCCCAAAAAAGAAGTACCCCTCCCAAAGACCTGATGCTGATGGACAGCAGGCTCTTTGTCCCTTGTTGTAACCAGAAAGGGGTGGTGGAAAGGGGCAGGGCTTATGTGCGATAAACCTGCTCCCACACAGGAAAAATATACTCCATGTTAAGAAAAACATTAAATAGCAGTCATAAATACATCCAAATATATTTGGCCATTGGAAAAAAACAGGGACATTTTCAAAATTCAAATCTAAAAACAGTTGAATGTTTGGATGACAGCATTTGAAGAAACAAAATACATATACTGTAGGTCAAAAGAAAGGTAATAATAATACAAAAAATTGTAACAATGGTGACATATAATATTGGAATAATACTATTATTATATGATAGGTATTTAATAAGATGCATGGTGAGTTTTTTGATGATTTAATTTTTTTAGCCACAAGTTTTAGCCACAAGTAATTGATAACTTTGTGTAGAAGAAAATTATTTCTTCTACACAAAGTTGTCAATGAATAATATACATGGTCGGCATGCAGGCCAAGGTCAGTTCATGCAGCAGACAGAGGCATGGTCAGTATGCAGGCCAAGATCAGTTTAGGCGTCAAGCAGAGACATGGTCTTTATGTGGAGAAAGGGTTGATCCGGTGGCAGACAACAATGTGGAAGTCACTATACAAGAGATCGGGCATAGCAGCTAGTCAAGCACAGAGAAACATTTTCACCATACCTACACTAATATTGCAGTGAGGTATGGTAGAGATGAAAGCAATCTTTGATGCAGAGGACAGGTTTTGAGGGACAGTTGGGACAATGATAATGTGTATACCGCCTCATTCCTTTTTTGCAACACACGCAGGATTTTTTGGGGGGTGTCTGGTTTACTGGGGTGGGGGTTTGTCATGTAGCCTGTTGACTGCATCAGATTGAACCCTTTCAGAAGCAGGGCCTTCCTGGTAAATTAGGGCTGTTATAATTTCTTCTTGGTATTTTAGGTAAGAGCCAGCTCTTCCTGTAGACTTGTAAATGACATAAGAATTGTACATCGCCAATTGAAAAAGATAAACAGAAACTTTTTCGTACCAGTGAATGGATCTTCTGATTGCCAAGTAGGGCTGCATCATCTGCTCATTGAAGTCTACGCCACCCATATGCAGATTATATTCATAGACACTCAGAGGTTTTTGGAACAGGCCAGATCTTCCTTGGATTTCCACGGAGGTGTCAGGGTGAATGGAGGAAAGCATGTAAACATCCCGCTTGTCCTTCCATTTGTGGGCTAAAAGTTCCCTATTCCTCAAACTGGCTGACTCACCCCTTTTCACCTTCTGTGGACTAGGTTTTGGGGAAAGCCAATCCAAGTTGGTCACATTGTACCACAGGCTAAGGTTTTTTTGAGGAAGAGGTGTTCCATGCTGTTGTAAAAATTGTCCACATAGAGGTGGTATCTCTGGTGGAATAGGGGTGACAGTAGGTCCCACAAAATTCTTCCACTGATTCCCATGTATGATGAGCATGCAGGGGGCTCCAAATGGCTTTCCTTGCTTTCATACACATGGAAATCGTATGTGTAGCCTGTGTCTCGTTCACAAAACTTGTACAATATTACCCCATACCTGGAGCATTTGCTGGGGAGATATTGTTTGATAGAAAGCTTGTCTAAAAAATGTACAAGGGACTCATCGATGCAGATGCTTTCGGAGTATACATTTCTAAAAATCTGGCAGAACAAAAATTCATAGGTGGCCTAATTTATTAGAGCTTACCATATGTGGGGGGGTCACGTCTGGGAGAGCAAATTGAATTGACGCTGAAATGAAGGAATCTCAAGATCATTTTATATCTTGTCCTGGACATCGTTGTAGAATATAGGGTCATGTGATGGATTAGGTGTGTAGACCAGTACGCATTAAGCTTATTTTTTTTGGTCATATATTGATTGTTAGGCCGAGAAAGATTTTAAATTCAGAAACACTCACAGGTTTCCAATGAAATGGCCTGGCATAGGAGGAATGGGGTTTTCTTACCATGAACTGCTCATAATAAAGGTTGGATTGGTTTACAATTAAATTGAAGAGGCTGTTAGTAAAAAACAAATAAAAAAATTGGATTGCGGTAATTTTTTCCATTTCTACTTGGATTCCTGGATGGGCAGTAAATGGGGGGATGACTGGTGTTACAGAATTAGAGGGTAGCGATTCAGGATTAGAAAGTGCCTCTGGTACATTAGCATTGGCTCTTTGGGGCCTGATTCTTTGTGGCTGATGTTGGACCACCCCACTACTGGTGGTTGCCTCTGCTTGGGGGTGAGCAGCACTACTGGTACTTGGCTGCTGCATGTCAGCTGGATATTGGACAGCACGCCTGGATATTTTAGCTGGGACAACTTCTTCTTGTTAATCAGAGGATGCTAAACCACTGCTTTCAACAGATTCATACTCTGATCCAGAATCTGACAGGGAGGCCTCTCCATCACTCTCACCGCACATGCTGAGAATTTGAAACGCCTCCTCACTGCTGTACATTTTTATTAGTGGGACTGTACAATGTCACAGTGAAATTGCACTGATGACACTGCAGATTACTGATGAGACTGTACAATGCAATGACACTGAAATCGCACTGACACTGCGGATCACTGATTAGACTGTTCAATGCACTGACACTGGGAAATTGCACGGATGACACTGCAGATTACACTGCTGAGACTGTGAAATGGCATGGATGACACTGTGGATCACAATGATAAGACAGTGAAATTGCACTGACACTGAATTCGCACTGATGACACTAAAAAGCACTGATCTGTAGCAGAGTGTACAGTACTGTTTGAGGTGTATATCACTTTATTTTCTGACTATGGATGATCATTTTGAAGCTCTCAATCTCCACTCTCACATCCAAACGGTGTGTGAGAGAGGAGATGGAGACAAGGCTGCAAACCGCAGCCATTGTTTACTCTCTGACAGCTGTGATTAGTCACAGCTCGATCCCAAGGTATAGAGATGATTTTACTGGCTCTATACCTTGTTTACTAAACCGTACTGTCCAGTGGACAGTGCATGCACAGTTTACCCGCTCGTGAGCAAGTGCAAGGTGCCCACGAGTGGGAGGAGGGGAAGGACATCTTAAGACGCCCTCCCGCTCCTACAAGGCTCCCGTCCCACCGTTTACAGCCAGCGGACGGGAGGTGGTTAAAGATTATTTAGAGGCTTGATGAATCAGCAATCAGCAATATCAGCTTTTCTCCTTGATCCCTATCTAGTATTCAGTTTAAGTGATTAACATGAATTATGTTTTGCATACCTCTCATTTTTATTAGCTAGAAGCCTCTGATGCTTTCTTCCAACTGGTTGTAATTTCAGACCTCAGGGTAAGTAGGGGGTTGGTGTGTTCAAAGCACTAATCTGACAATCTAACAACAATAGACAGGTCTTGCCGACACTTAAAGCCCAGAAATAGGTACCATTTTTGGGTTGCCAAATGTGCAACCCAAATATCAGTTGGTGATTGTTGGTCAAATGAGATGCAGGTGGAGGCATGGATATCTCCATTTAAATGGCACACAAAAATAAATTATGACTTCAACTACAAACATGCTTTTTCCCTGACTTTAGTATAGCTTCAACAGAATCCAGCATGAAAATTATTACTGTATAGTCATTGCTTTTTTTCACAAGTATGTCTTGCTTATTCCTGACATTCTCTGCAAACTTTTCCAGCCTGAATCTGTTGTGTTTGGCTAATTCCCCTTATTAATGACAATTTTCTCCTTTTCATTTTATCCACCAAACCACTGGTTTCCTATCATTATAAAACTAAAAGTCTACTTTTGTTTAAAAAAAAAAAAAAAATCGATATTCATACCTATATTTTCAAATAGAATGTTAGATATGATATTTACTAGGGCTGCACCAAAATTAATTTTTAAGACTGAAACCAAAAATTTTGTCAGGCTGAAACCGAAAATTACTTTTTTTTTCAAACCTTTTTAACATTTTTAAAAGAATTTTTTAATTATTGTATGTATTTTATTACTTCACTGTTATGGGGCTATGGGAAAATATCAGGGTCTAAGAAGACCCCTGATATTTCCCTTTTAAAATAGAAAAAGAGATTGAGAACACATAGTCCTCAATCTCTTTTTCTGCATCCTCTGTTATAAATGAACAAGAAGCCTCTTATTGTGGAATTGTGTCTTCCAGAATAAGTCCTCATTCACACCTAGGCATATTTTTAACAGTTGAAAACACACTTACAATCACCCAACACAAGAAATCTCATGATTTTCAAAGGCCCCTGTTCACACCTGAGCAGCAAAACGCAGAACGCAGAAAAAAGTTCATGAGCTTCTTTTAGCAGTTTGCAGCTCTTTTTTCCCTATAGGCTTCAATAGAAACATCAGGAAACGTGCATTACAATAATTTTGCACATTTTTGGGATCGTTTTTGTGCGTTTTAACACACATTTGTCCATTGACCACAATGTCTCTCAATCTGCCAGCTAAAACATGTGGGCAAAACCATGAAAAACACTCACAAGCATGCACAAATAGCTAGACAAAAACACGCCCTAATATGCAAAAATAAAAAAAAAGAGATTGCCAATCACTATCCTGGTTACATACTTACAAAGTTAGTGAGGTTAAAAAAAGACACAAGTCCATTGTGTTCAAACTGGTGATTGATAAATGCATTTATTTCACTGTTGCTTTAGGAATGTATCTATAGCCAAACATTTTTTTTAATTTTAGCTAGAGAAGGGAAGGGTTAGAAATTGTAAAGTGTTTATTGTTGTTTGGGTCCCAACTGCGAGGATCAACCTTTCACTTTGTCCTAGTGTCTGTTGTCACTAGGAAAGAGAGTATTGGGAGATACAGAATTGTACACCTGCCACAAGAGAAAAAATATGGGTAAAATCTTCCATAGGGTACATGTGTCCTTCTGTCAGCACCACGTACCTTAGAGGAGTCTGAGTTGACGAGGAAGGCCTCTCTTGCAGCTCAAGTCCATGAACCCCTGGAAGTGTTACAGGTGCACAAGGACAGGAGAGGCACAAGTGCCAGTAGAAGCAAAGTCCAAGACAAGCCGGATCTGTAACAGTCGAGCAGCGAGGTACCAGGACAGTTCTGTAGGCAAGGCGTAGTCAGGGACAGGCTGGATCAGCAACTTGCGGGCAGCAAAGTACAGAGCAGCAGGCAGGAGCGTGGTCAGAAACAAGCCGAGGTTGAGGGAATCTAGAAGAGCAGCAGAATAGATAGCCAAGCTGTGTGAAACACCAGAAGATCAGAGTCAGAATGCTGGGTTCAGAATACAGGTACAGGGAACAGCTGAAGACCAGTCAGCAATGGGAGGTTAGAATGTCACAGCCTTAAATAGCCTGTTTAGCGCAAAAATCCGCAACACGCACATGCACATGTCAGCGCGCACGCCATGAGACGTGCACGCCAACATGCGGACGCCTGCGCAGAGACGCCCGGCGATGCACAATTAGGGGAGCCAAACTATGTCCACGCACATGCGCAGTTGCACGTGCAGGATTCCGAGCACAAGGGCCAAGCCTAACTTCCTTGCACCATCCCTCAGACATACATCCAAGGCCATCATTTTCATTCATGTCCAGTGGACATAAAAAAGGATGAAGCCATCACTTCATGCAATCAGTTTGCGAAAAACATGTCAAAAACATCCAATGTTTTAAGGACACACAGGTCCTCTTTATCCGGATGAACATTTTTCTGTGACATAGAGGATTTGATGTCACTTTGGAGAGATTTTTTTACAACAAAAAAAACTGGCAGTGGTTTTAACCATACCTCACTCTATCCACACCTATAAAAGGTATTACTGCCGATAATAATGGATGGCAACAAAAGGATCAGAGTCAGGTTGAAACAAAAAAAATAGCAATACCTAAAGAAAGAAGAGATTCCATACTTACTTTTCAGGTAGCCATGACTTGGAACACCATTGTGATGATGCTCCCGCCACAGGTAGTTGACTGACTAGATGAACCAAAAACCGTTTTTTTTAACATCCCACACTGGTGTTGCACTGGCTGGCATCCTGGTGGTGTACCACCCTGCTCTGGCCATAATAGAAGTCACCACAACTTGATGATACGTGCAAGAAGTAAAGCACTTTTTATTAAATTGACACATGCGTCATACATCGTAAGCACCAAACTACCAACCTACCTACAATCACCAACCCTCCGTCAAGGTCTGTACGCTGCATTGAGTGCAGGTGATTTCATGTTAGCCCTTCTCTGGCCGACATCCCGCCCAGCGCGCTCATGGCCTGGGCTGTAGTGATATACAGTATGAGCCATCTGGAGGAACCAGGGGTTAACAGGAACTACCGCACCAAGAAGTATTGAATACTTACAGCATAGCAGCATCACACTGCTGTTTTAAGGTACAGACGGATAAGGTAAATATATATATATATAGCTTCTTCTTGCAGATAGTGTCATTTGTTGTTTTGACCTTGTACTGACAAGGTCATTTTAATGATCATTTTGTTGCAGTCCATTCTACAAATAGATGTACTACCTGCAGGGCCTTTTTCTCACTGCACTTTTTCCCTCTATTTCTGTTATGAATTTTTTTTGTGTACAAAAACTAGAGGATTATGTGTGCTGGAAAAAGAAAAACGGATACATTTACTTTCAGACAGCCAACCAGAAGCCCGGAAAATAAGTCTAGTCTGTAATGTCCTACTCCTGACATCTGATCTCCTCCATTATCTCTGTGACCTCAGATGCCTTATTTAAATATATAGTTTCAAACATGCAAAAGGAAATTTTGGTTGGCAGGATTTTTTTGGTACTGGAACAAGGTAAATATAAGGTTGTAAAAGCAAATTTCTAATTTGTATAGTTTATTACATACAGCATTGATCTTGTTTCCTTCATAGAGTGATATGATATGAGAATGCTCCTAATGGATACACTGCATTCAATTTTAGTATATGCACTTTATGCTGATGATTCATTAGCAGAAGACTGATCCAATTATGACCCCTGGTGGTAAGGCATTGAATAGAGTTCCAAAGCTAAAATGAATTATGCGTAGTGTTGTTTTCATCGGGGAAGAAACATTGAAATTCATGAACTGCTTTTAGAAATATATTGATTGCAGTTATAATGCCATTTTACTAGAGATTGAATTGTGATTGTATATGTTGATTAAAAGCCAGTTAAAATACACTGCCTTCATCAAGAAAATTGTAACCAATTGCTTTGCAGCAGTTTTACTGTTATTTTTTTTATCAAATAAAAACACTGATACATTTAGTAATGGTTATCTTTGGAAATCAATAAAGGTGGTCATACACCACTAGTTTTAAAATGTACAATTTTCTATTGGTTAGCACGGTGTTTGTTGTGATGGAGAAAAACGAAGGAGCATTTTTCTCCTTTATTATCTGAACAAGCAACTGGGAAAAATCATACAAATTGTAATGCATAAGAAATCAGTTAAATACATCTGTAGTAGGTCTGGATGATGGTAACCTGCATGTTACCGCAATGCTACAATGTGAATCTGGCCTTACAGTTCTGGCTCTCGGCAAAGGGTATGTTCTGTCTGAGGCAGCGTTAAAAACAAGTATCCGGTGGAGCCAAAGGGGAGAGCCTGCCCCAAAAAACGTATGTATTTTAGGGATTTTGTTTTTATTTTAGGAACAGCAGACCTATTTGTCTTTTTTAGGGCATAACTGAAGTCCATCACATTCCCCTCCAGTGATGCAAGGTCCGCTAGCTGTCTTGCTGGCAGCATCATCTTCACCCAGTCTTTTTCCAGGTCTGGCATCTTCGGACATCTCCATCGGCCAGTCCGGTATGACGGAACTTGAGAGTTAAGTCATCTCGGACACCAATGTACACTAAGCTGTGCATGCGCAACTCAGCGAACAGTCTTTTTTTGCAGAAGACGGCAAAACCCCTTGAATGTCGACTTCAATACTTCAGATGCTATTTTTTTTATACAATTTTTTCACATTTCACATTTTTTACCGTACCAAAAGATGGAAACAAAAGATAAAGTGGAAAAGAGGGTTTAAAGGGAGGTATGCTATTCAATGATATGTAAACACAATAGATTTTAAAAAATCTTGATAGGTGAGAAGTATAGATATTCTGACTTCAATTGTTGTATTAGCGATCTATCCCCTGCTGAGACCTTTAGGCCTGGCCTGTATAATCAGATATATTCACTGCGGACAATCCTTATCAGATAAATAAACTCACCAAATACCTTTTCCATAAAGTGCTTTATTGCTTGTAGCAGGGTTATAGCAGACAGCAGGATACATAAAATGAATGAACGGACGGTATTTGAAGGTCAGAGATTGTAATGTTTCCAAGCATGCAATGCAGATTAACATGTGGTCATGTTACTGTCAGACATTTTGATGCCATTAAAACGACTACCCAGGGGGAAATACATCATAGATGGGAGGGAATACAGGAAACCATGGCGCAATAATTCAGAACGACCACAAGATGTCAGTATAATAATAAGCTATACTATACCAATGAGGAAATGGCTTAAGGAAAATAAACTATATAAATTCTCATTTCACATTAATATCGACCTTGACTATATATGATGTGATATTTTATACAACTATTGTGACAGCACAATATACATTAAACGTAACTGATGTCAAATATAAACACCATTGAGCGCTTTGCCCTATTAACAACACTGAAACTGACAAGTTGGTAAGAGCAAAACTAACGTTTTTTGGATTGGAACTAGGAACACAGACAGAGAGATCACACAAAGGCAAATCACATGGGACTCAACTTGTGAGGTTTTTGCGAAATTCAGTATACAAAAGCAATACGTTGGGGCCAGGTTTAAGTCCAGAGAAGTGGAAGGCCAACGGAATGGTACAGTCTGGGTAAATTAGCTGGATCATGGAAAGTAAATATGGCACAAGAAGGAATACATCCGGAGTCACAGTAATAGCAGTTCAATAACCGGAAGTGAAGCAAGAGTCAATCCAGCTGGGGTCATAAGGCAGCATAGCTGTTCATTTATAACACATACAGAGCCTTGTCTAAGCAAAGATTCTGATCTGTCATACAGTGCCAGAAATGCATGCTTTGCCTCCCCCCCAAAGACCTAACTAAAAAGGCCCTGGAGAAATAGGCACCAGAGGGGGAGGGGGCCATGCACAGATTGTTGTTGAACAATTGCCTCACCCCCAGATGTGTGCATGATCCCTTGGGATTCTAGCGTTTATTCAGGGTAGGCTGCAGTGGCAAGAACAAGGGCTGCACAGTAAAGAAGACTATAAACACTGTACTAATGCCGGTTCATCAAGAACTTGCACAGTGGGTGCCCCTGTCTGCAGCATTTCAGCCACCGTCCCTTGATCAGCTGATTGAAGGAGCAGATTGGAAAATTCTCACCCAAATGGAGCTTGCAGCCAATCAATCTGATATTCAGAATACAATGTAAAATAGCAGGGGGATTGCTCCATCCATGCTCGTAAGTGTAAGTGTTGATGGAGGAATCTGTTATATTTGCTTTGTTCAATCAGCAGGTTGAACAAAGAAAATATAATTGTGTATACCCAGCTTAAAGCATGGGCAGCTTATCATGCTGCCCAAGTGTTGGGAACTCCAATGATAGCAGCACAATGGGGCTCTGGTGATCTTCTCACTGCAAGCTAGATCAGTCAACTGACAAAAGGGAGTGGGGCCAGTTACAGAGAGCACTGAGAGGTCTGCTCAGTGCACAACTTTAATATCATCAGGGCCGCTGCTGTTGCTGGGGGAGGTTGAGAATAGGGACACACAAGGAGCTGGGGAAGATTGGTGAACAGGGAGAGGGAACTTACTCCACAGGAACAACATAGTTTTCATACAAAACACAGAAATCAAGTAACCTTATGTGTGGAAAAACCATGCAAGTCACAAATATTCTGTTATCACCCAACTCACATAACCAAAGTCTAAATGCCTGTCCTTGACATGAATTCCAAACAGCCATCTGACTAACTAAAACCCACAGAAGATATCAATAAGGGGCCACTCATATGTTGGCAAAGCAATCACCACCAGTAATGCAATGAAAAGAAAACATTTTAGGTAGGATGGGTGGAGACTGGAGGACAGGTGACTGGAAACCATTAGGTCAGTGCACCAATCCTTTAGTACCCAACCAAAAACCTTCAGAAAGTCCACCACAAAGACTAGATAGCACATCCTACCTCATACCATGTTTTCAACAGTCAAAGCTCCCTTTCTCCATGGATCAAGACATTCAGATGTCTTTGCACTTTGGGAATGCCCCCTAAAATGCTCTTTAATTCAATATAAGATGTTCCATTGGCTACAAAGCAAAATAATTGATTGATGATTCAAATGATTTGTTCAAAAGAGCTTGGCACTAGAATAGGTTATGCTATTGTATACTGTTTGGAATATATATTCTAAAGAGTATAAAAAAAGCCTTAAGTGAAAAAAACATTTGAATTTTCTATGTGAAGCTGATACCAACACATTCAGACTCTTACAGGCCAGTAAATGAAGCGTGATAGAACCACAGACTTGAATAAGTGAGCTCATAAAGCAGCACCTGTGAAGAGTTTTAAACTTTAGTATGTGCAAATTGATGAGCTTTCACAGGTTGTTATGTTCTTAAGAAAAAAGTTTTGTTTTTTTTATTTCCTAGTGGACAAATTCCTACGCTGTAGCAGAGAGAGAATGTATCTGTATAACAGTTGGAAAAGTAGTACGTATAGTTTACATTTTGGATGACCTAAATGAGACCTACAAAGTGTAAGTTATTATATGTTTCATAAAGCAGGCCTTTCTCTTAAAATGTACTTTCCTCCAATTCTTAGCCTGGGCAAGGGGCTGCGTTGAGGCTGAATAACATTACTGGCGTGTAAGCAGGGGGGCAGGGAGAGTCGTTTTTTTTTTAAGTTTTATTTAGAGATTTTAGATACAGAGGTGGTTAAATATATTCATACCATTTTAGTGAAAGGACTGCTTTAACTGATATTTTCGATATATGCATGGAGCTCAGCATTAAAACTTACACTTCTGGTTAGTGATGAGCCGAACACCACCCCCCTATTCAGTTGGAATTTGAACTCGAACTCAATGCAAGTCTATGGGGTAGAACTTTAAAAATCAAATGACCCCATTTTGAAACCTTACAGTATATGCTATTTATTGGCCATAAAAGGGGTATGGGGGTTCAGGTACTGCCCTGGGGGACATGAATCAATTACATTTTTTTTTTTTTAATACAGTTTTTAAAGGAGCAGTGCTTTTAACATCACTTAAAAGGGAAACAATAAAAATTACAAATTAATTTAAATATTGTACATGCGGGGTCTCCTTAAACTGCCTGTGAAGTGGTGGATCTGTACAAACCTGCTGCGGCAAAAAGTGCCACTTATAAAGAAAAAAATGTAATTTTAATTGCTGGTAATTGGTTTTCCCTTAAACTTGTAAACAACTGCTTGGTGAGGCAGCCTGTATGAAGAGGACACATGTTAGGGCACTCAGAAGAAGTTGAGATATTTTTTGGATAAATTCTGGTGTCTCTTTTGCAGACGTTGGATCTGTAAAAGAGACCGTGATGACTTTGCCCAATCATGCCTCACAGCTAAGTCCCAGCACCATACTATATAAGGCTGCTTACACTGCAGCCCTATGTAATGTGTTGCTGGAGTTAAAAGAGAAAGTGTTCTATCATTGTACTATAGCAGTCTATTATTGCAGTCTGTTATTGAAGTCTACTTATTGCAGTCTATTATAGCAGTCTACTTATTGCAGTCTATTATAGCAGTCTACTTATTGCAGTCTATTATTACAGTCTATTATAGCAGTCTACTTATTGCAGTCTATTATATCAGTCTACTTATTGCAGTCTATTATATCAGTCTACTTATTGCAGTCTATTATAACAGTCGATTATAACATTTGATTATAGCAGTCGATTATTGCAGTGTATTGCAATTCACATCATGTCAGAAAGGCCAACAAGGAGAGGCAGACACTCCCATGCATCAATAAGAATGCAAGCAGCCTCTGTATCCACAGGCAAAAGTCATGGTCGTGGACATGGTCCATCCTTTGCAGGCATGGCACGCTTGTCCTTCTTATCTGGTGCTGGCCGTGTTATTGAGCCACAACATACAGAAGAGGTGGTGGAGTGGATAACAAAGCCATCCTCATCCACGTAAGGCCATTCCAGCTCTGTACCATCATGTGGAAGGCAATGTTTTGGCCTCGTTGGACAAGGCAGTCAGCAGCAAGGTCCACATTACCGCTGACACGTGGTCCAGCAAGCATGGTCAGGGACGTTATATTTCCTTCACGTCACACTGGGTAACTCTGCTTGCAGCTGGGAAGGATCCAGGATGGGGCTCAATGTTGGAGCGTGTTCAGCCACCACACCTCCAAAAAGCTGATGATGTGAGATCTGTCTGCTCCACCCCTCCTCTTCGTCCTCCACCATGGCTACTTTACAACATACACAGGGACCATGGGGAACAAAAGTAGCCACCCTCCAGAAGGAAGGACAGTGTCAGCACCAATTTAGAGATGATTTGAGGATCTACAGCTGAGATACACAAATAAGATACATTTTTGTAAATAGTTAAGGTACTTGAATGCATTTTTATTGATCGGGTCTTTTCTGCCCGTGCGTGCCCGCTAGGGGGCGCGCGCGAGCAGAAAAAAATTGCCGTCTGGAGACGGCAACCCGCAGATGCAGCAGTGCCGTCCGTTTTTTTACTACGGGCGGACGGCAAGAGGTTAATAATATTTTTCCCAACATTTATTTTGTAGTTTATTGCAGGGCAGGAGGGCAAAGTAAATAAGCAGACCTTTTTTTAAGTCCATGGTTGGCTTTAAAGTGTATTTCCACTGCAGCCAAATTGGGATAACACCTATTTAATCATTGTTACATATTCCCATTCACAAAGCATAGCTTTAAAATATTATTTAAAAATTGATACTTACGTTTTTTTTGAAAACTCCAAAGCGGATGTTTTTCCCTTCTCTATAATTTCAAGTAGTGGCCTTAAGTTGGGTCGGGAGATAATGTTTACCAAGATTAACCCTGTCTGTACTGTGCTGCCAGATTTTATTATCAGTGGTAAACTAGAGTTTAGAGAGAAAAAGCAGTCGGTCTCCCTTTATTTTGGGGACAGACTAACTCACAAATTGTTTAGAATAGCCTGCAGTCTGGCCAAAGGCCTCCTCCAAAGAAAAAGCTATAAGGTAAGAAACATTGAAACATTTAATA
>NW_017307423.1:413392-425472 GCF_000935625.1 Nanorana parkeri | reverse complement strand
TAGGTGTGCTGTATGAATGTGATCACATAACAAACATAGTGGGGTTTCCTCAAATTTGACTGCAAAAGTGGAAATACACTTTAAGGAGCTTGTGGCTAATTTGTATGATGAACTGGGAAGTGATGCTTTGTTTGTTTCACTATCTTCTTGTCAGACTGATTTCTAGATTGTGGGGGATCTGTCTTCATTATAATCACCTTAGCAAATATCAGTATTCTAATGAAGAAAGTTGCTATGTCTGCATGCCATAAAGGAGTTTCTCACCAGAAAATGAAAACTTTTCCAATGGATGCCTAAAATGGGACCTGTATCTCAGTGCAGATGTCTGGGAATATTCAAAAAACAGTCACACCAGCAGGAAATTACATTTCTGCATGAATTCCATACACCGTATGAAATCCCCTCAGGTTGCCTTATTGGAAGGAAGCAGAATTTGGAAAATTCACAACATTACAGCGATTGCAGACTGAAATAGAAAGGTAATTTTTTTAAAGTATTTAATTACAAGATTGCTTATGTAGCAATTATATATATTTTATCAAAAGCTTTCCTATAATTGACTTTTCCTATCCTGTTTGTTCATAGGGATCCTATACCTTTGTTTACCTACACTATTACAACCACAGGGAGTAGATGGGATATGAAAAACAGACAGATCTAGTGCAAATTTGTCAGGCTTGGCAAATGCCAGACACATCATTAACAGAAAAAGGTCCAGTACTGAAAAACACCATTCAGTTGTGTTTACTATACTAGGCTGCTTGTTGGAATATACTCCCATTTAATGCGTGTTTATAATACAGTAGCTGTGTCTTTTGCATCAAGTCAGATGTGACCTTTTTCTTTTTCTCAACACTATACTTTAGATTGCCTGGGATGACTCAAGTTCAAGGCTGAAGATGCTTTGTTTGTGCTACTTATAATATAATGAAAGTAGTGGAGCATGATTTAAATAATGTTGTTGGCTTGCTGCTTTTTTATCCATTTATAATTTACCATTGTGTATATAATACATCCTCTGAAACAAGAATTACCTAAATACGCATTATTTCTCTTGATGGCTGTAAAAACATTATACGATTGTATTTGTTACTGCAAATAAGCACATGTATACATCGGTCTGTGAATGTTCTCATTCATCCAGGTCATGGTATATCTGTAAAAAGACTCCTTTGAAGACAGTCAAGTATGCTTTTTTCAGCGCTGTAAAAACATAAAATCGGCTTGTATGAGCTCAGCTCTGTCTCCTCCACTCCATTCACTAGCGTCAGCGTGTAGCTCTGCCATTCATTTGTCTGCTACATACAATGCTGTTTTAACACCTCTCTTTGGGCAGGTTAATAACACCTCCTAGCTCCAATTATGCACCTGGTTGCGACTAACAGATTATGTGGATTGGAGCGACATTCACAATATTTATTCCCAGATAATTTTGTGTACAAGTCATTCTGAATTGAGAAAGCTGGTTGGATGACCAGTGAAACGTCTCCAAGAAAAATACAGCAAGTCCAGTTGCCTTGACGTATTTTTTACAGATATATGTATAAATTATGTATAAATGAAAAGTTTATAGATTCTTGAATGCTGGATTTGTAAAAGAAAAAATATATAATATACCTTTGATTTCATGCAAAGCTAAAAATGTCAAAGTTCCCGCAACAACCTGTCCTGCTTGGCACTCTTTCCTCTGGGGCACAGGGGGCACACATTACAGACTCTCAGCTCTTACCAGACACACTGCCTGGAAAGTCTGGCTATGCCAGACTTATATAGCACTATATAGCAACTCCACTAGTCACTGTCTATTGGTGGCTCAGCCCTGATCTGGGCAACTCTTCTTGAGCATTTGAAGCCTCAGTCCTGGGCTCAGTGGTGGCACTCAAGTACCTACTTTATTGGGGCCCAAAAGCCTCTTGTCCTATCACACTCCTGATGCTCACTACACTTAATGCCTGGAAGGTCCCTTAGACCTTCACATTTCTTATCTCCTCATACTCCATTATAGTGAGACTCCGAACTCCAACATTTTCTTGCTATACCTAAATTTAAATTTGGCATAAAAACATTCAAGACATTACACAACAGCAAACACTAACCTTTTCAATGCATTCCAAACAATGCACAACGCACAACCTTCCCAGTTCACTTTTATTCACATATCTGCAGGTTGTGCATATCCACAGCTGTCACTTTCAGGGACACCCTGTACCTATCTCAAAAAACAAACCTGGAAACTGCTCTACACAATTGTTCACATTGTTCTACACTCCACCAGTTTCTCCAAGCTTCCTTGTCCATATATCATCATCTCATACACATCACTTCACTGGGGCGTACTTCATTGATACATGGCAAATGGACATAACTGATCTAGATGCTGAAGACTGGGAGGAGACATGGAACATTCTCTTTCCTGGTCTCAGACAGGGATTAACCTATACACTCAAAATTTCTACACAGTGTCTACTTCACCCCCCACCAGCTCGACAACTTGAACCAAGCTTCCCCATCTGCATGGAGGTGTGGGGAGGAGGATGCTTCAATATCTTCTTCGATATTTGTTGGACCCATCTTCTCACCATCATCTATTGCCAGGAGGTGGTGCAAAATGTTGCATAACTTCTAAAGGCGCCTCTTTCTGTGATCCCAAAGACCTGATTATTCAGACTTGTGTTTGATCTGGCTCCAATAAATGCAGAGCAGATACTGATTGGAATACTTTCTTTATACGCTAGGAAAGCAATAACCATGTCTTAAAAAAAACAAATGACACCCTTACCCTCCTTCTGGAAACAACTTATTGATACAAACCTGCCACTGTACCAAAGCCCTGTGAAATTCTTGAAGTTTTGGGTTCCATGGTTGGACACTCTTTCTTCAAATATGGTCCTCCAACTACTAGACCAACTGCTTTAAAGACTCTAAGGCTACCATTATACGTTTGATGACCTTAGACTTTTCCTGATTTATTCTGTTTTTAACATGCTTAAAGTAGTATTAAACTCTCAAACTTATTTCCAATAATGCATCCAGATCAAACAAATATACATTGCCCAGCAAAGTATTTCTTTACATTTTTACCCAGTCCAGTCATCATGTTTTTAAATAGCTGACTCCAACTCTCTCATCTCGGCTTCCGTGAACATCCTGTCCAGTATAAGCTCACAAGGGAAAGCACAGTCTACAGCAGCTGTCCAACTACATGCATGGAGAAGGGATGTAACCTCATAGGTGTTCTGTTTTTTTGCCAACTTGGCATTCCCTGTGTGGATGGACCCTGGGGAGGTTGTACTGTTATTTTATATAATTTTTCAAATATAAATAAAATTAAATTATTTAAATACAATAAACAAAGCAGTCCAGAGGAAAAATATGTGGCCAATACTGAAGCGAGTACCTGTAAATAGGAAGTTGCTGTAGGAGATCAGCAGCACTAATGCGAAAAAGATATTTTAAAAAAGATGAAAACAGAATTTAATGAAAGAAAGCCATGCCAATTGTAAATAAAACACAGCAAACTTAATGTAATCTATCATTCAGATCTACCTTAATCATACAGGAGAACAGCAGAAAGGACAATCTTTTTTTTTATTGCTTCTTGAAAAAGTCTAAAGAGATCCTTATCTAGAAAATGTTGTGGATTAAAGTAAACCTGTAGCAAACCTTGGCAATTCAAATCAAACATACTATATCATGAAATGCATAAGCTCACATTTCATACAGCAAAAACGGCACATTAAAAATGAGCAGTAGATCAAGTAATCATATACAACTGTTCCTTTAAGTGTTCAGGCACTTCCTGTTAATGGGGTGACAACAATCTGTCCCTGTCTCCTAGTTGTGCTTCTGTGTTGACACCCTCTTAAACGGGCATCCAAGACTACAAGCGGCTGTTCTATCACATTGCACAGGCATCATCCCCTGTTGTCAGGAAACCTTCCCTGAGAAAATCCATCAAGTTAACACTGGAGTATATGCATGTAAACAGGTTGTGGCTGCAAAGATTCTACAGGGCATCAGTAGCACTGAGATACTAAAAAGGGTAAGAACAGATATTTTATTGAATATAAAATTGCCAATTTAATGACAGATGGCAAACTAAATGCCATCCTGTTAAAGTTTACATCTACTTTCACCTTGGTTCCACCCCCTCCCTACCTTCAAAATCGCATTTTTGCTAACCCTAGTGATGGCCACACTGACCAATAGGGATATTTGGGATTTGGGTACTATCTGTAACCTTCACAGGTACATATAAATTAAAGTAGGGCATACACGGGTAGATTTTAGAATGAAAAATGAATGAATGATTAATATTTGATTTTGGAATGAATGGAGTTTCTCAGACGAAAACCACATTCACCGTTAGAACTTCGTTCAATCAAGAAAACTTTTCCACATGCTTCTCCAATGTTTTTCTTCACTGCGATCGAAATCCATCATCGATTTGACCCCATTAATGATTAGATAGTCAAACAAAAGTTCCCAAAATCGATTTTGTTCATTCTAAATTCTAATCATGTATACCCTCCTTAAGCTGCTTATATCTCTGGATTAGTTTGGTTTGACATGTGGATTTTACTAGGAATGCATCACAAATGACCCCCGCAGTCCTGGTGGGACTCCGCAAAGCCCTGGCGAGGCCCTGTACAGCCCTGGTGAGACCTTGCACAGCTTCCTGAGACCCCACACAGCCTTGGTGATACCCCACACAGCCTCCAGAGTAGCAGCATTATGTAGCTTTATATTATTCTGCATTGCTGTATACTGTTTTGCTGGGATTTGTAGTCTCTATAGCTGGTTGCCATTCAGCTTTGCTGTATACTATAATGCTGGGATTTGTAGTCCTCTATAGCCGGTTGCCATTTGGCACTGCTGTGTAATGTATTGCTGGGATTTGTAGTCCTCTATAGCCAGTGCTATTCTGCATTGCTGGGATTTGTAGTCCCTCTACAGCTTGGAGTAGGTAACAGAACTTCCAGAGATGCAGTGATCGCAGCTTTGACCGGGCTCTGGCACTTAACCACTTAACCATTGTCATAAAATCATTAGTTTGTATTGTTTAAAAAAAATACTGTCACATGACACTAAAAAAAATATTGGTAATTGGTATCAGCAAGTGCTTGAGGAAAAGTATCAGCACTCATTATATATATATACATACATACATACATACATACATACATACACACATACACACACATACTAATGATTAGTGATGATACACACACATACTTTATCATATGCTTAGTCTGCATCATCCAGGCTTGTGACTTGTTTACTGTCATTTTACAAGTTTACACACTTAGGTAACTAAGAGGAAACTTGAACCAAAGTGTAAATAACAGTCTACTACTGGTTGGCAACTAATATAAAAACAATATCAAACTTTCATCTTCTAATTCTTCTTTTTTCTGGCAACGGTGACAATTCCAACATCCCTGAGGAGTCCTATCATCATTTTTTGCACAGAAACTAATGCATTAACCATCTACATATTCAGCTGGAGTACTGTTTGCATATCAGGGTATGACGCTTTCACTGCAGCTTTGTGGCACACTAGAGAGCATTAATAGTGCTGTTCAATAGTAAAATTGCTTAATGATTCTGCTTAAGACAACATAACAAGTTCTGACTTGCTTCCCATGGTGCAGTTGTACACTTGTCTGAAACTGGAACAACTAATTTACCATTTAATTAGTTCTACAAATCATGTTTATTTCCATAAGGCTTGAAATAACATAATTATTCTGTTTTTCTTCTGAATGTTTAGTCATTCAGGTTGCCTACATAATCCGAATGTATTGCTGTGTTTTAAACAATGAATCAGGAATAATAGTACCCCAGAAGGAACAAAAAAAAAATTAAACATTTTTGGTGTCCTTTTTGGATAAACACCCTAACTTTACCATACTGTCTTTTCTTTAATGGCCGGCTATATCTTAAATCAAGAATTGTCAATCCCAACCTACATCCCTATATCTTCCCAAACCACCAATATATCCTATCAACCTCTCCAGTAAGAGCCAGATGCCGCAGAGAACCAAACTGACATGACTGACAGCATTGATTGTGATGAGAGAGTCATCTGATCTTGAAGCCAAGCAGTCCTGCAGTACTGTAGTAGTAATAAAAAAGGCAGCTCTCACTGCAATAATTTCCCTATCTCTGGCAATGTCCCCTGCAGAGGGTCCTCTCTGCCACTAGATGGTGCTATCCAGCATAATTCAACCTACCTGCTGACAGTCCAGGGTGTGAATAACCTGTTCTCACTGGGGTGCGTCATCAAGCAACCCTGGACTCACCGGAGAATGTTGCAGTGAGTGGCACCACTTCATAATATGGTATTGTGGTATGCAGTGTTTAAAACCTAGAACAGAGGAGGAGGACGCATGGCATCATGCAACCAGACTGAAGAAAGAAGGAAAATGTGCTCCAGTAGGGCAGTATACATGGGGGATAGGGAAAAACTGGAGATTTACTTCGAGCACCTAAAGGGGCTGCACATAATTTTAAAACTCTCTATAACTATGACCCTCTGGCATTCACTCTAGTGTCAGCTGCACATCATTGCTCAGGAGTCAGGAGTCAGGAGCAGATGTTTGAGCAGCTGTCACCCTATACCAGGAAGTGCCTCTGAACAAGGACCTTCATGGCAGGATTTTTAAATGACAATAGCATGTCAAAACTTAAATTAATACATTTAGTGATGGGTTTAGATCTAGTTTAGGGGTCCACTTACAAAGATTCCCACACAAAATCCCCACAGCTTTCTTCCATTAGTCTTATTGGATTCAACTTGAAAATTGAGAGAACCCCTGGAAAAATTTGTGTGAAGACATTTATAAATAGACCCCTAAGTATATGTGGGTGGTTTTTTTTTTATTATAACATGCTGAAGTTAAAATATCATTAAAAAAACTAAAGTTAGATTATTTAGTAGAAATGTAAACTATGCTAGCCAGTAGACCTTAGGATACAACCTTAAAGTGCTGACAATGGTGGGAGAGCATAAGTAATGGATTTTCCAGGGCTCAAGCATTATAATTTGAGGAAAAAATAATTTATATTTTTCCCATAGTCTCTGATCGGATGCCAAATGTATTATTTCTATTGCAGTGTAGAAGATTACAGAGTCAGTTGATTAAGGTCTTATGTTGCTTGTGACTCTTGGTGACATATAGTATATGCCATATTTCCTGCTATCTTTTATGCTTATCTTGGAATTTAAGTATTTCTACCTATCCAAACTGTATCTCGGTATCATGACCCACAAGAGGGAAGACATACTACTGACTTCCAATACAGTATTTGACACCTATGAACAAATTGGGGTATTCTGTTTGTGAGCTTGCTGAATATATTTCTTTATGGGATATATTGTCTGTTTTGCTCTTTGTATACAATATATTGTACTAAAGTATTAATACATTTGTTTCAATTGAGTTTGCCATGGATAAAAGGCAGTTTGTAGTACCTGTGAAATTGTACAACATTATTGTTACTATTTATTTATAATTGGTATTTATATAGCGCCGACAATTAAGTATCGCTTCACATCAGTCCCTGCCCCCAAGGAGCTTACAATCTAAGGTCCCTATGTCACATGCATACACAGAGGGCTGATTTAGACAGGGGTCAATTAAATTTCCAGCATGTCTTTGGAGTGTGGAAAGAAACCAGAGTACCTGGTTCCCTATAACAAGATTTTGTTAATTTTAGTTTAGTGAATTGGATTCATCCATTTGACGCAAAGTCTCTACACAACATGATAGTGACATACTAGCTGACGCATGGAATAACACTCAAATTTATCTCCAAAATCTATTTGAATAGCATTAAGTAGGGATGCACCAATACCTGTTTTTCGGTATTGAGTATCAGTACCAATATTTATATTTCGGTACTTGCAGATTCCGATTACCGATACTGGTACTTCCGCTGGCATGGAGACTGCTTCCCGGGCAATCAGGAAGCTGGGTGGCGAGTCATTACCCACTGCCCGGTTCCCTGATTGACCGGAAAGTTGGTTCATTAATCCCTCGCGTCACTGCCAGTCAGAGGAAATATCCCCTCTGACTGGGAGTTTTTGTATCGGGGGTAAGTATCAGAGCATTTGTGTAGGAATACTCATACAAATACCCTGTATTGGGACCGATACTAGTATCGGTATCGGTGCATCCCAAATATTAAGTACTATTAGTGGAGGCGAAAAAAGGGTAAAGGTAAAATTATATGAAACACTTTTGATGCTTTCTAGTGCATTAAATATAGACAATAACATCCTAAATTCATATGACAGATGGAGAAGATACAAGAAATGGTCTGATATTGTTTTAGTAGTAAGGTTGCATGGTTCTTCAAAGTTAGGAATACCATTTGTCATGTTCTCTGCTTTGCTCTCCTGACACGACTCCCATGCGTGACTACTTTTATTTGAATAGAGGGAAAACCTACCTGAAACACTCGGCTCCCTCCATTTCTCATGTAGTGATGTCGACTGACGGTCCTTTTTGACTCCTCCATGTAAGCTTGCCAATACCCATGATATCACAATGTGTGTATATATATGTTCGTTTTATGTAAGAATGCAGTCTCTAATTTGCCTCACATGGGTTCTCTCTCATTTAGGATATATAATTTCCCCTGAAGAAGCCCAGTGGGGCGAAACATGTCAGGTTTTATCTGAATGAGTCATCTTTATGTCCTATTTTAATAACAATTGTTGACTTGATGTGACATTTATACTGCATGTAAAATAGACCAACTACTTTTTAACTTTATTTATTTCTAATTATGTAATAAATTAATTCATATTTTTATGCATTTAGAGAGTTTATAGTATTTCTTAAAAGCCCCTCCCCTTTCGGTAATTGCATACCTTAAGGTGGAACCTACTCTTCGTATTCCTTTTAGTCAATTTGTCATGTTCAGACACCAAAAACACTGTAGTTGTACATTGTGATGAGATACATATTGATCATATGCACAACATAACAGAAATATAAAGCCTTTGTTTTATATATAGATAGAGTAGTGTTGGGTTAAAAATCCCTGTCAATTTAATTATGCATTCCATCAGGGTGATTTTCTATACCCTCTTGAGCTGTAATTTCCAATGGTATTAGGATAGCAGCTTTTTGTCCCAGCATCTTTTCAAAATGGCAGCTGATCTCAATGGCTCCTGGATGCCCCTCCATGACAGCCAGTACCCAGCACTAAGACCTGGAGCTGAAACAATCAGATTCTGGGGTTCCGATGCTTGTACAGCTTTCAACTAATGAGTGTGCTGTAGAAGCAAATGTCATGCTTCTGTGCAGTGGTGTCACAAACAACCTCAGGGCACTTCCTACGGAATACGGAGGCTTGGACAAAGAGCTGTTTAAGCTCTGTCCTGTGCCTCCCTGCAGCAATACATCACAGCTATAACGATCTATTCCTGGTTGATCACAGCCAGTAATAGATAACTACTAGAAGTGATCTACTACTGCAAAGTGGTATGGAGGGTCTGGATCTGGTCTCCATTGAAAATATAAAAGCAAGATCACACCACTGATATCAGATGATTTGGATGATATTTCCCTTCACTGCACAAGCATCAAATGCACATGCAATGCAATTCAAATTTTAGTGATTGCAAACCTGTGAAAAAGTTGTGGACTCAGTCAGGACTACATCAGTGAACTATACTGTATTATAGGGTAAATATATTTGACTGTGCAATTGGGTTGTGAAAAATTACAGGAAAATTCAGTTTCTTTTTCATTTCTTTTACTATTTGCAATAAAGCAACAAAAATAAAATTTCTAGTAAAATACATAAGGTTTAGAACCATTGTCTAGATTTTATTGGTGTCTGTATGCCCTTATTTTATTTATTTTACTCATTACAGGTATATACTGTATATAGTGATTGCATTTTGCATGCTTTATAGGTTTAGTGCTTTCGAGATTTTCACTCACCTTCTGTTCAGGCCACAAACATTTAACCCTTTCACTGCCAGATCCTTTTTTTAACATTATTTTGTGTTAATATGCACATTTTAGGCCTGGAGATGACTGAAAACCCCCCAAACATTATATATTTTCTGAAAGCAGAGACCCTAATGAATAAAATGGTCATAGTTGCAATTTTATATGTCACATGATATTAGCATTTAGCCAACACAGATTTTCAGATACCAAACATGTCAAGCGTTAAATTGACATTAAAGTAAATTTTTCCCCCTCCCCCCATGTTAATAATAGCACTTACCTTAAATTATGTCTCTTATTCCGATCTTCTTCTTTCATGATGTTTTCATCTGTCCCTCCAGCGATGCGGCAGCTCTCCTATCCAGCACTGACTGCTCTGCCCCTCCGATCCAGCGGTGTCTGCATGCGGGGGCCGCGTCCATACACTTCCTTGCGTCTCTACTCGTCTCCCGGCCGAGAATCCGAACTGCACATGCACCCGCCCCAAGATGCTTTGCGGCTTCCCGAACAGTTTTGTTTTCTCGGGCAGGAGCGTGCAAAGAAAAAAGGTAAGTTTAAACCGCTGTTTTAGCGGGTTTAAAAAAAAAAAAAAAAAAAACCTGTTTGCCCATATCTACTGCTTGATAGCAGTAGATATAGGCAAAAAAACGGGAGGGTTTAGAACCCCTTTAAAATTGTGCATGATTGTGAAATGACAACAAACTTCAGTACCCAAAATTGTCCACGGACAAAGCTTTAAAAGCCTCTACATGTTATCAGTTTAGAGACAACAGTAAATGATAGCCCTAGATGTATTGTACTCACTCCAGGGTGTGCAGTGATACCAAACATGTGTAACGCAATTATCATTATGTGTAGACATGTTTGAGCTGCAGATGCTTATCTATGATACACAGGAACTTATATATATATATAATTTTTTGCAGAATGCTGTATTCTGATGTAATGTCCTTATAAGCAAGTAAAACTTAATTCAGCATTCCTCAAGATCTCAGTGCTGCAGCTAAACACATATTTTCAACTAAATATACGCTAATTAATTCAAATAGTGACTAGACAAGTGTATAAACACAAATTCTTTTAAATATGTGAATAACAAATCCCTAAACTGAAACAGGTGTATTTAACTTAATATGTGAAATTCTTGAATGTTAAGGTGGCATATAGTCATAGATACCACATTCTCTTGTTAAATCAATAAATCAATACACTTATGGTACCGCAACTTGGTGTCGGTGTGAATTATTGTGTGATCAATTTCAATACGGTTAAATTTGTTGTGTCCTTCACCTTCAATAAATAAATATGGTGCACACACATACTCATAGCAGCTAGATTAGTTATAGCTAGGTTGTGGAAACAACAGGCAATCCCGACCATGTCAATGATGATCGACACACTTAACACACATATGCATTTTGAATTTCTGTTTGCCAGAGCTCACCTCAGGGAACATAAATTCAATACAGATTGGGGCTGTTGGTTGACTGACAAACGTTGTAGCTCTGGAATGGTGTGAAGGAATCTTCTACCTCAAGCGGGTCATGCTAGCACAGTTCTCCTGAGGCAAATGTGTCTTATACAGCATCCCCCTCTTCCCATATGTATACGATCTCTGCACCACTTAGACTTTTTCAGATCCAATAATTTGCAGCTGTAGTAAGTTAATAGTATAAATAATACTTTAACATTGTATTGCCAAGATTGGTTATTACTTATGTTATCCCTTGTTCTCCCCTTTTCCCTTAGAATGTTACACCTCCCCCACCCCTTTTTTCCCCCCTCCCCAAACCAAAGCTTTATGTCGCTTTCTGACCCATGTACTAGCAAAGATTTGTACACCACGTGCATAATAATCGCCACTTTACTTTGCTTTTATGAAAGGTGCCTTTTTTTTTGAATTAATTGTACTAATTTGTTTGGACCCTAGCATTTTAAGGGCCCACTGGCTTTTCAGGATTGGCTTATGATACACCTATGCAAATATTGGCCCTTTGGCCATGTATTCTTTGGTTATTTTGTCCTCTGCCACATTATATTGTATGGGTCTTGCAACTGTGATTTTCATCACCTGTATTGTGAAAAATGTTGAATAAAAACTATGGT
>NW_017307423.1:389007-413250 GCF_000935625.1 Nanorana parkeri | reverse complement strand
CATTGTATTGCCAAGATTGGTTATTACTTATGTTATCCCTTGTTCTCCCCTTTTCCCTTAGAGTGTTACACCTTCCCCCCCCCCCCTTTTTTTTTCCCCCTCCCCAAACCAAAGCTTTATGTCGCTTTCTGACCCATGTACTAGCAAAGATTTGTACACCACGTGCATAATAATCGCCACTTTACTTTGCTTTTATGAAAGGTGCCTTTTTTTTTGAATTAATTGTACTAATTTGTTTGGACCCTAGCATTTTAAGGGCCCACTGGCTTTTCAGGATTGGCTTATGATACACCTATGCAAATATTGGCCCTTTGGCCATGTATTCTTTGGTTATTTTGTCCTCTGCCACATTATATTGTATGGGTCTTGCAACTGTGATTTTCATCACCTGTATTGTGAAAAATGTTGAATAAAAACTATGGTAAAAAATAAATAAATATGGTGCTTCAATCTTACTGTGCAATTATAACATTGTGAAAAAAACATATAGTGCACAACAAAAAGTCTCGGTGTCAACAGGTTCCGCTTCAACAGGTAGTCGAATCTCCCAGTGACCGGTGGTTTTAATAGTGCTTTACTGGGATTTGTGTTGATGCCCACATAACCCCCTCTCACAGTGCGTACTCACCACAAGCTTTTGGGTGTAACAGACAGCCCCACTATCACGTACCTGGTGGGGAGCCGAGTTGTGAGGAGGCCTCCTTTGCAGCACGAGTTCCACACCCCTGAATGTGGAGACAGGAGGTGGGGAAACTACGGGCAGCACCGGTGCCGGAGAATGCAGGACACTGTGCCTGGGCAGGTCCTTGAGGCCCGTCTTCAGTGTGACAGGAAGCAGGTGCTGATGCGGCTGGAGCAGAGCGGAGTCAGGCAAGCCAGGGTCAGCAACAATCGGGCAGCAAGGTACAAAAGGAGAAGGCAAAGGAGAATCCAGGGACAAGCAGAAGTCGGAGGCAGGCGGCAATCAGTCAAGGTCAAGGAATCCGGTCGATGATGATATGGCAACAGGCAAGATACAGGAATACACACTAAAGCTGAAAGACCACTCAGCAAAGATCCTGGGAGTTGGGCCAGCTTAAATAGGATCATTCCCAGACAGAGCACGTCACTTCCTGTGCGCCATGTGCCGGTTGCGCATGCGCAGTAGCCGCTGCTTCCCGCAAATGTGGTGAACAGGCCTATGCGCATGCGCAGTCGTAACTCTGCTGTTAGGCATGGTCTTACTCCCACACATTTTATCTGATGAAACACGATAATGCAGGATCTTTCGTGGCCCACGTTTGCCTTCAGTCTGCGGAGTACCAGGTTCTTCCACACTCATGCAAAGAAAAAGCCCTTCATCGTGTAGTACTTCCAAGAATAGTTTATTAAAACATTTTTTAAAATCAGTAACAAAAAACACGTCCGGCCGGTTCGGTAGCTATTGTATTTGGTATGGTAGATCCTCCCCTACGCGTTTCGTCATCAAAGACGTCCTCAGGGGAATATGCAGATCTATCCTCCCATACCAAGTATTCCCTTTTATAGCGTGCACGGACATTTTGTAATTAGGGAGATCACTAGATGGCCCTCCTGTATAAACCTCAAAGTGTCGTTATAAGTTATAATGAGACCTGGTCTTATACCCCTAATCCCATCTAGCAAACATAACATTTTTTTTAATTCTCTAAGTGGATCCATAGTAATAGTAAAATATCTTGTAATTAATGGTACATATTATCACCATATTGTCGATGGTACATATTTTTACCATACAACAATCAATTATTAATTAAATTTTTTTTTGATATAAATGTTTTTATTGTTTTCAGCACCAAAACATCAGACGACAAGACAGTACATCACAGTGTGCGGTGCGCAGACCTTAGCAATGACAGTATGACAAGCAGTGGTAGTATCTAGATACAAACTTTCATCATATGGAAGGCTGTCATCCATTATTGAATTATCTCCCTGACCTAGCGATGTATGTGGTATATAGCGATCCAGGGGAAAAATCTTAACTTACATATACCAGAGATCAGCAACCTGGATAGTTACAACATACCACGTAGTAGAGACTACGTTGGAACAGAACGATTAGGAAGATATGCTACCCTAAGTGCTCTTAGGGGTATTATTGCTATGGAATATCGGAGAGTATTGATATTCAGACTGCTTCAAGGGAATTCTGTAGCCGGTCTGTGGAAGTAACAGGCTACGGCACCACTGAACACAGACAAGACAACATTGGTTGGGGAGGACGTACAGAGATAGGGGGGTCATCAGGTGGTGGGGGAGTAAGGTGTTAGAGAGGAGGGAAAGGGGGAAAGAAACAGGATGTCCGGACATTGCATTGGCGTTAATGAACTGTGTATTAGGCTGTTACGGTAGGTTAGATTAGATAGTGCACAGACGGTGAGAGGTACCCAGTGCAAGGTATTTATGTTCAAGGCTATTGATTTGGAGGGATTTACATACAGGCCAGAGAGTGAGGCGAAGTCCGAGAGAAGTTTAGTGAGGTTAGGGAGAGTCACTATGGGATTCGTCACGAAAAGTAAAGCGTCGTCTGCAAACATGCACATTTTGTGTGATGTTCCCTCGTGCTCTATGCCAGAGATGTCAGGTGAGCATCGGATTTTCTGAGCTAAGGGTTCTAACGCTAGGGCAAAGAGGAGGGGGGATAGCGGGCAGGGAAGGGCTGGGAACTGTCTGTCTTATGGTACTCACCCAGCCTAGATGTAGGGCGAGCTGTAGATGTCATCTTTTTCACCATCGTTCCGCCCGATTCAGGGTTAGACATCCGGACCAAAGAGGAGAAAGAGAAGAGGGAAAAGGAGGGGAGACAAAGGGGGAAGGAGGTCACGAGACTTGGCCTATATCTCTGATCTCCTTAAGCAGCCTGTCAGTGATTTGTTTTGAAGTGGATTGTAGTGCTTTCTGGAGCATAGTGTCAAATCTTTGTAAAAGGGCTGTCTGAGATCTTTTGCGGGACCTGTCTCCCTCATGTATGTCTAATTCCCCTTCATCCATGTCACTACTGGTCACTGAGGCTGTACGGGTTACCTCATGAGAACGAGCCGCGGGCGCCATCTTGGCTGCAGCTCTAGCCATCGCTTCTGTGATGGGCTGCTGTTTCCCCTTCTGTGAGGACTTGGGGGTCGAGGACGACATGGTCCGGTGCAGGAAGGATTCCAGTTGTCGGCTGGGGCGAAGTGGCGGGTGTGGAGGGTGAATTTCCGGGCTATGGACGGGATTGCCTGGGTGAGTTGCGGAGCCGTCTCAGAAGGCTACCTTCGTCATCAGCCGCGCGCATGCGCCCCTTATTAATTAAATTTTATATGCATATATTTGAATACAACATCAGTAATAAATATAAATGGGGCATAAAACATTGCATATTGAATATATTAATGAACTAGATTCCTATATGATTAAGTTAATTATGTCACCTTCTCTATATATTATACATATTATATATATATTAACTGTTTAAATCGACATGTACTAAATGGTGATCCTGAAAGGATAAGAAGGAATTGCACCAAGAAAGAGGAGTTTTATAGTCAATCCAAACTCCTAGTGAGTAATTTCAAAGAAAAGGGAAAATAGAGAAAATTCATTGGAAGGAATAAAGGAGAAGGTAGGAAAAAGGGATAGAGCAGAACTATTAGGAACGATACATAAATCAAAGGACCCTCCCCAGGTGGCATTTATAACGAATTACTCGGCCCAGTACAAAAAATTAGAATTGATCTTCAGAAACCATTGGCACATATTGCAAAGAGACAAAATTCTGGGTCCAATCTTGCCTAAGAAACCTAAAATATTATATAGGAAAGCACCAAATTTAAAAACAAAACTAGCCATTAGCGTACTGGATCCACCGAAAAAAGCAATCACTATATTCGATGGGGTAGGATTCTATACCTGCAAACACTGTATATGCTGCAGAACAACAGGGGAAAGAAAAAAGATCACTTCCTTTAGATCGAATGTTACTAATAAAGAATATAAGATTAAAAAATGTATTTCTTGTAACACAAAATATGTAACCTACCTATTAAGCTGTCCATGTGGATTACAATATGTAGGAAGAACCACAAGAATGCTCAAACAAAGGTTCGAGGAGCACATTAATAACATCAAGAAGGGTTTTAATAAACACAGCCTCTCCCGCCATTTTAAGATGTTCCATAATAAAGACCCTAAATTATCTAAAGTAATAGGGATTGATAGGGTGGAGGGACATTGGAGGGGTAATAATCTAACGCGGAAAGTATCAAAAAAAGAATCGAAATTGATATTTATGCTTTAGCCCATATTAATGTCCCAATGCTTTTCAATGGGATTTTTTTTTTTTTCCTATTCTGACATCGCGTGTCAAAATAAAGAAAAAAGGACACAAAAAAGCCCTGCTTCTCAGCCCTGTTTCTCTCCTTGGCGGCCGGGAGCGGGAGTATTTTACTATTACTATGGATCCACTTAGAGAATTTAATTTTTTTTTATGTTTGCTAGACGGGATTAGGGGTATAAGACCAGGTCTCATTATAAATTATACAGACACTTTGAAGGCTATCTAGCGATATTCCTAATTACAAAATGTCCGTGCACGCTATAAAAGGGAATACTTAGTATGGGAGAATAGATCTGCATATTCCCCTGAGGACGTCTTTGATGACGGAATGCGTAGGGGCGGATCTACCATATCAAATACAATAGCTACCGAACCGGCCGGACGTGTTTTTTGTTACTGATTTAAAAAAATGTTTTAATAAAACTATTCTTGGAAGTACTACACGATGAAGGTCTTTTTCTTTGCATGAGTGTGGAAGAACCTCGTACTCCGGAGACTGAAGGCAAACGTGGGCCACAAAAGATCCTGCATTATCGTGTTTCATCAGATAAAACGTGTGGGGCTGTCTGTTACACCCAAAAGCTTGTGGTGAGTACGCACTGTGAGAGGGGTTATGTGGGCATCAACACAAATTCCAGTAAAGCACTATTAAAACCACCGATCACTGGGAGATTCGACTACCTGTTGAAGCGGAACAAGTTGACACAGAGACTTTTTGTTGTGCACTATATGTTTTTTTCACAATGTTATAATTGCACAGTAAGATTGAAGCACCATATTTATTTATTGACGGTGAAGGACACAACAAATTTGACTGTATTGAAATTGATCACACAATAATTCACACTGACACCAAGTTGCGGTACCATAAATGTATTCATTTATTGATTTAACAAGAGAATGTGGTATCTATGACTATATGCCACCTTAACATTCAAGAATTTCACATATTGAGTTAAATACACCTGTTTCAGTTCAGGGATTTGTTATTCACATATTTAAAAGAATTTGTGTTTATACACTTGTCTAGTCACTATTTGAATTAATTAGCGCTGTATATTTAGTTGAAAATAGTTGTGGACCTAGTTGTCTATAGTACAGCAGCTTTTAATTAATCCCAGAAACACTTCATATAGATTGCCCATAAAGCGCGGATATAAAATAACACACATCTAAACACATAACCTACACTTTTTAGGAATCCACATTTGCATTCTCTGAAATTAGTCCTGTGAACAGACACATGGAGATTAATGGAAAACACATATGTTTAAATGTCTTACTTGAAGATTCTGTTGTAAATCTCCCCCAATGGCAGATGAAAATTCAAGGCACAGATAAAATATTAGCCACAGAGAGAGGCATTTTCTTTTAGTAAGTCAGCTGACTCACAGGGGTTGATTTACTAACCTTATAAACACACCACGAATGTGTATACACCTCTGCAGTGTGTTCCCTCCCAGCATGATCTATGGGTGGAATCTAAACACCTTTGTAATGTGTACACACCCAGCAGGTGTGTTGTGCAAAGCCCTGAATGAATTCCAAGGTGATGTTGGGTAAATTAGCTCTATGTTGTGTTGCTTGCGTTGATGAATGCAAGGAATGTAAATGCATGAGCTAACCATTTTTGTCTAAACTGTGAAGCAGCATTATATATGCATCATGTGCATGATTTTTCCATATATGGCATTAGTGGAAATATGCTTTTAGAGACTCTTTGGTTGATAAATACGTTTTGCTGTGTGAAAATCACACACACCTGGTGTGTGTGTGTGTTTAGGTTAGTAAATCACCCCCACAGACTCTAATTATGAGAAGAAGCAGTAAAGCACAACCATTGTGTAGAAGCAGAGCCTATAGATGACGTTTCCTATGTACATTTATAACTAAAATAAATATGTACACAGATAGAAGGTTTTAAAACAAAACTACAAATTAATATCATTATTTAAATCAAGTTTATTTTTACATGTACATATGTTCTCAAATGTTTGCATACTTTGGCAGAAATCTCGAAATTCTGGCATTGATATTGAAAATATGACCGATCATGCCAAAAAACTGTCTTTTATTTAAGGATAGTGATCATATGAAGCCATTTATTATAACATAGTTGTTTGGCTCCTTTTTAAATCATAAAATCAGAAATCACCCAAATGGCCCTGATCAAAAGTTTACATACCCTGGAATATTTGGCCTTGTTACAGGCACACAAAGTGACACACACAGGTTAAAATGGCAATGAATGGTTAATTTCCAACATCTGTGGTTTTTTAAAATTGCAATTAGTGTGTATAAATAGTCAATGAGGGTTTTTTATTAAGCTGTCGAAGGCAACCGAGTGACTAACCCAGCCGAAATGAACTGAGCCGAACAGTATTCGGGCTAATCACTTCGGCTCTGACTGATTTCAGACGTACATTGGTTAAAATCAGCCATACACTGGCAGAAGCAGTTTGACTCAGCCGATCCAACATCTGGATTGGCAGAGCCGATGCTCTGGCAGTTCACTCGCTGCTGTTCGCCCCTATTCTCGTAGACGACTCGGCGAAATAAAAAACGAAAAATAATAAATAAATAAAAAATAATTATAAAAAAACAGGCAACGAACTCTTGCTGTAGAATGACATTCTGGCAGATGCTGGCTAAATATAAACAATTGGGTGGAGCTAGCAGTGAAAACACTGCTAGCTCCGCCCAATTGTTTACATATGTCCAGCACCTGACAGTCCTAAAATCAAAACAAATGGAGGATCCTAGTCTGTCATTGAAGGACAACAACTGGGCAGAGCCAGCTGTGACATCATGGCAGGATCTGCCCAGCTATTGTAAATTGCGGGGAGGCTTCGGCAGCCCTTTCTCCCCACTTTGGCTGTGACTACGGCTCTGCCAAGCCAAGGCATATGTGTTTGGCTGGGCTGAGCAATTTAGCTGCCTTTGGCTGCTGTACGGGCTATTGCGACTGAAGTGAGTTGAAGGATCAGCCGAAGCTGCGGCTAGTTTCTTCAGCAGGTAAGTGAGTAACCCTCAATGAGTTTGTTAGCTCTCACATGAATGTACTGAGCAGGCTTGACACTGAGCCATGGGGAGCAGAAAAGAACTGTCAAAAGACCTGCATAACAAGTTAATGGAACTTTATAAAGATGGAAAAGGATATAAAAAAATATTAAAAATCTTGAAAATGCCAGTCAGTACTGTTCAGTCACTTATTAAGAAGTGGAAAATTTAGGGATCTCTTGATACCAAGCCAAGGTTAGGTAGACCAAGAAAGATTGCAGCCACAACTGTCAGAAGAATTGTTTGGGATACAAAGAAAAACCCACAGGTAATCTGTGGAGGAATACAGGCTGCTCTGGAAAAATATGGTGTGGTTGTTTCAAGTAGCACAATGCAACGAAACTTGAACAGACATTTTCTGCATGGTCAAGTTGCCAGAAAGAAGCCTTTACTCTGCCAATGCCACAAAAAAGATTGGTTACAATATGCCCGACAACACCTTGACACACCTCACTGCTTCTGGCACATTATAATTTAGAGTGATGAGACCAAAATAAAGGTTTATGGTCATAAGTGCTATGTTTGGAGAGGGGTCAACAAGGCATATAACAACAAGAATTCCATCCCCACTGTGAAGTATGGTGGTGGCTCACTGATGTTTTGGGGGTGTGTGAGCTCCAAAGGCACGGGGAATATTGTGAAAATTAATGGCAAGATTAATGCAGCATCTTATCAGAAAATACTGGCAGACAATTTTTCTGCACAAAATCTGCACATAGGATGCTCTTGGACTTTCCAGCCAACAATAACCCTAAGCACAAGGCCAAGTTTTCCCTCCAGTGAATACAGCAGAAAAAGGTGAAGGTTCTGGAGTGGCCATCACAGTCTCTTGACCATAATATCATCGAGCCACTCTTGGGAGATTTTAAATGTGCGGTTCTTGCTCGACGACCAACGGCTTTGCATAACCTAAAAGGCATTTTGCCAAAAGGAATGGACAGCTATACCACCTGCAAGAATGCGGGGCCTCATATACACCTATTACATAAGATTGTACGCTGTCATTGATGCTAAAGGGGGCAATTCACAGTATTAAGAACTAAGGGTATGTAGACTTTTGAACAGGGGTCATTTCATTTTTTTTAATTTGTTGCCATGTTTTGTTTTATGATTGTGCCATTCTGTTATGACCTACAGTTGAGAATGAATCCCATAACAAATAAAAGAAATGTGTTTTGCCTGCTCACTCATGTTTTCTTTAAAATCATACATATATTACCAACTGTATTTAAAAAAAATGAAAACAAAATAAACTCCCTTTTATTGTTCCGAACTGTTGCAAGAATGTGGACAGTTATTTGTTTTTCAAGCAATTTGTACTTGATTCTTTTTGTGTCATACAAAATGCATTTATTCTTTTGTAATCAGTCCATTATAGAAAATATGTTGAAATGCTTATTAACAATGAGGTAACAATTTTGAATCTTTCCTTGGAAGTGAAATGATAGATGGACATTAAAAACTGTTACATTTGTAGGCGAGTCAATGCAAGCCTAAGGCATAGGGAATTGTTCATAGAAGCAATAGGTCACAGTACGCTTCTTTTCAGTATGCGGACCTTAAATGTCAGTGATTAAATGTTTCCATGGAGATTTGTCTGACTTTCTGTAATGTAGCCACATCACTTACGCCCACTCACTGAATGATAAATGATAATGGCAGAGTGTTCTGTTGTACCCTATCATGCTAAAAGGAAGCCTTGCCACTGTACTAAGAAAACAATTATCAATAAATGCAGCTTTGGCTTTGAAAATGTTGCATGCGAGTCCACATCAGTTTTATTACAAATGCAGACACAGTCAGTTGACGAATTATCAATTCAATAATTAGAAAAATGTATTAATTGGATTAACACATTTGCTGTAGTCACAACATGATGGTAAAGCTGTGTGAGCATATTGTAATAAAGTGTTTGGTAGTGCAATAAGGTGGAGGGTTCAGTTTATGACTGGTTAAAAAAAAAAAAAAGTTTTGCTACAGCTTTCAGTTCAGGATAAATTCCAGGTACAAAAGTACGTTACTTACGAGTACAACTCTTAAACAGTTGCAAATACATGGCAATGATTATCCAGAATGAAGACAGTAAAGTCCTTAAAGAAGAAGTCCCATTACACATTTTCTTTGTTGCTCCCGCCCCCTCGGCAATAACTTGCATGCAGCAATTTGTCCCAGCTTTCTAGCATGTCAACAACAGGCCTCCCTCCCCATCGGTGTTCGACCACACATCTAACCAGGTTTTAAATATTGAATTAGCTATGATTAACAGCAGTTGTGTCGGACTTGACTCTTCACCAAGGGAGGAGCGTGTCATTTTCCCCTGTTCCACCCCATCAGTCTCTTCACTGGTAGCAAGGATCAAAATGGCCAAGCAACCCCTCTTCTCTTTCTGGTCACTATCACTCCAATGTGCACCAGTTGTTTTCCTAACAGCCAGTAAGATTACACAGACACTCCGGTGGAGAAAAGAGTGAGTATGTTGAGGATTTAAGTGTGTCTGGAAGTAAAGTTGGCAAAGTGAATTTTAAATTTGGAATATTACTGATAGTAAATACGTTGAACTTATGTTTATCCTGAATACCCAGGAAAAAATCAAGCTAGGCCCATGGTTGGTTAATTTGAGTAAACACTGCTTGAATTTACTTACTTAGCTCAGTGAACATTCCCCTTTCTAACGTGGATATTAACTTTGTTACAAAGATACTACATGATGTTGACTTACAATATGTCTACAAGGAACCCGAAGAGTTCCAATTGATCAATGCCCCAGATGCCCAAGATTTGCACCGGGATCAGAAATCATGTCCGGAACAACCAATAAAAGTTTAACTGGAATACATTCTGACTGGCAGATTAAAGCTGAGCTCCAGATAAAACCAAAATTTGCCCTTGCAGTGGGGCTCCCCTCTGCACTAAATCGGTTAAATGCTCATTTTTTTCTAGAAAGGAAAATAAAAAGCAGTTTGACTTACCCTATTCCTAACTCTAGCAGGCTTCCTCTGAGCTGCATGACTGCAGTTCTGCATTGTCAGTAAGGACACCAAGGCCCATAACCTTGAAGAGAGTGGCAGTGCGCCTGATACCGTGGATAAGTTAAGCAAAACTGCTTTGCTTATCCCCCTCCCCCAGACAGAAATTAGCATTTAGTCCTTACAGTGTGGAGGGACCCTCAGTGCAAGGGTATCTTTTTTCCCCCCCGGAACTCAGCTATAAACACCAACACTTGTCCTATGTGTTTGCGATAGCAGGCTGTGTATTTTTGCAATAAAAAGGTGGGGGGAAGTTACAAAGAAAAAATAAGATTAGGTTGCACTGCACACAATGTCATAAAAAAGGCCTACAATAGATTGTTTAAATACTTTCTATGCAGTCTATGCAATATTTCTTTAACAGTGAAAATAGACATTTTTCATGATATAAACTGTCTTGTTTCTGGATTGTGAGTTTGTGGTTTTGATGTGTTTTTGTGCATTCTATTTTAAAAGATAATACAGTGTGGTAATGAGAAAAAAAAAGATTGCAATCTATTCTATGAAACTATTTTGACACTGGCCAACTGGTACAAAGTCGAGGGTTTAGCTTTACTTTTTGTGTCGTAAACTCTGCTATAGCTTTTAGATCTGTCGTGTCTTCTACTCCCATCAGTCAATCCAGACCTATTACTGCTAGATAAAAAAAAAACATGTCACAATCCATCTGAAATGAATTATATTGGGGTGCTGCTGATGTATTTAAGTCAATATTGAAAAAGTAAAATCTATTTTACATGCTAAATATGTGATTCCAGAATCATTGATACATTCATTGAGAATCGTACTGTTCTGTAAAACCTCAAACAGTTAACCCTTTCGCTGCCAAGGTGTTTATTTTTTGCACACATGTTATAATTCCAATTTTAGGCCTCAAAATTACTTAAAACCCCCAAGAGTTATATATTTCCTGAAACCACAGACCCTGTAGAATAGAATGGTGGCAGTTGCAGTTTTTACGTCGCATGATATTAGTGCAAATGTTTATAAAACCCCAAATTTCTGTAAGGTAATTTTAGTGTAAAAAAAACACAGTATAATACCTTTTTTTTGGCAAAATACAAAAGATTAAGTTGTGTCGAGAGAATAGATACCCAACATGCCAGGGTTAAAAATTGTGTGCGCCCGTGAAACAGCCACAAAATACTGTACCCCAAATTGTCCATAGATGACCCTTTAAAAGCCCATACAAGTCATCAGTTTATAGTTATCTATGACTATTGGCCCTATAGTTATTTTTTGCACTCTGGCACATGCAAAAATAATTAACATGTGTTGTGCAAATTGTCGTTTTTGTACGTAGGCGCCAGGGCCGTAGCAAGGTCGAGGCGACTGAGGTGAGTTCCTCGGGTGCAGGTGCGGGGAGGGCGCAGTCAGGTAGAAGTGCAGCAGGGAGAAGTGGGGCGGCGCAGCCTGCAGCTTCTCCTCTGGATCCCCGCTGCTTTCTCCCATCTGTATGGGCAGCGGGGATCCGAGGAGAAGTGAAGTGCTGCTGCCACCGGGGGGGGGAGAGAGAGCTCACCACTCAGCATGGCCGAGTGGTGAGGAGAGAGAGAGCCACTCGGCCAGGATCTGACATCCCGCGGCTCTCTCTCTCCTCACCGCTGGGCCATGCTGCTGTGACAGCAGCTCCTTCCTCCCCCCCCTGCCGGTTTCAGCACTTCACTTCTACTCGGATCCTTACAGCCCCTGCCAATACAGGCAGGGGAGAGCAGCAGGAAACCAGAGGAAAAGCTGCAGGCTGTGCCACCCTCTGTGCGTGGCCGAGCGGCGGAGGACCGGTACATATCAGCAATATATACTGATCCTCTGTGTGCGGAGCAAATACTGGAGCGATCAGCAGATCACTCCAGTGTTTGTAAATAACTTGGGACACATAGTACTATGTGTCCCTAGTGTCCCTAGTTATGAATGAACAGGAAGTGCTTTACATCACTTCCTTTTCATTCATGAGTTTCTCAAATGGGTAGTAGCACTCTGTACAGAGGCTTCTCCCCATTCAGAAACTGGTTGATAGAAAATATTTTCTGAATGAATGGGAAGTCTCTGTACTTTATATTCGTTTAGAACAGAGGCTGCAGAAAAAGAAATTGAGGACTCTGTATCCTGAATTTATTTTTCTATTTTAAAAGGGAAATATCAGGAGGCTGTTTAGACACCTAATTTTTCCCCGAAACCCCCCCAACAGTAAAAAAAAAAAACAATAATTACATTTTGTTTAAAAAATCACATCCTGGAGGCGGGACACATGACATTACATGATGCCACACGTACACAGTGCTGGGTGACGTCACATGCCTGTTTGGGGGGATGTTTTTTTGTTTTTGCCTCGGGCCCAAAAGGAGCTAGCTATGCCTCTGGTCCCTTGCCTTTTGACCTTGAAAATGGCTGAAATTGATTTTCAAGATTCACCCCCTATTGACTTCAATAGGGTTCAGATTAAAGTTTGCAATTTCTGGAATTTACGATGAGTTTGACAGATGATGCACAAATTCAACCCAGGCCAGTTCTGTCATCCCAAGTCTGTAACTAGCAAAACATTTTAAGAATCTGCTTTCCTGACAATTCAACAATGTGGAGATTTACGTTCACCCTCTAGGTACATATTCTTAATTCACTTGGCATGTCTAGTGATCTATAAAGTAGATCCCTTGGACACTTTGCATGTCCTATCTGGGAACATGGGCAGTAATACTATGCTACTACTTTAGGGAAGTATAGTACTTCCATAATAATTAAACTGTATCAGTGAGGGCAAAACATCTCACCCCATAATTCTCCAAACTCTGTGTCTCAAAATAGAAAAGGAATCCTCATGGGATCTTACTTATAATGGAACAGATGTCAGCGAGTGAGGGGTTCCACCAATAAACTTAAAAGCAGCCTACAGGATCCTTGTGACCATTTTTCCAAATGAGAAGATCAAGTAGTCCATGATCCACAGTGAATATTCCTTCTCCAAAACTGGTTAAATCTGCATTTGAGCCATTTTATCTGCATCTTACTATTTTATACTAGCAGCATCTTTATTATACAATAAATTTCTATCAGTGACCCTAACCGTAACCTTCAACAATTATCTGCTGCAAAGCCAGGAAGACAGGAAGAATAATAAACTTCATTTCTGGTGCTCATTTCTTTGCCTGGCATATGTTGTTTGAATTATATTTTTCTCCTGCTTTATATATGCTAAATGAGAAATTTGAAAGTGTTATATTTCTACCTCCAGGTAGTGCCGGATTATGTTCTCTGGAGAACAGAGCATTATGAAATGATATGAAATGAATTATTATCTTGCTCAGATTGTAAACATAAACCTGTGATAAACTGCTTCTGTAATCGCTTTTGAACCATTAATGTTTTATTGGTAATGTCAAAATCATAGATGGTGGACAGGGGAGGGGTTTCCTGTTTGAGCTATATATGCACAAAGATTACTTATTTCAGAGACAAATATAATCTCTCCTATACTTTTTCACAGTCCAGAAGGAGAAATTGCTAGTGTTTGCCTTCATTTCTATAAAATGTATTTAACACCATATCTTACAAGGCCCATTTTTCTTTTAATTAGGGATTCAAATGAAGTCAATAAGAATAATAAAATGTTGTTGCTAAAACTGCAATATGCTTTTTTACATGATATTGTGTTCAATAAAGGAAATAAGGCAAGGGACTAGGGTGTAAGGGTAAAGACAAGGTACGGAACCTTGTGGGTTTGGAATAATAGTTGTACATAGCTGTATTTCTTATAAAAAGAAAAGTTACACATTTAGAAAAAGTATGCAATAGATTAGAAACAACTTACACGAAGATTCAAATTGAATATTGACATGAAGGAGAGGTTTTTTTCTCAAGCTAGGGAATCCATTTTTATAAAACATTCTTATATTGTTTATTTCAATCACTGAAAAGCAATTCTAGTAAAAAAAAATATTAAAATACACAACTGGCAAATTACAAAATACGTTCTTAGATTTTTAGTTCTTAAATTGTCAAACATTATTTACGCTAGCTAAACCTTCTTTTCTTTTTCCTTCTGCATAGACTAGGAAAGAGTAAACTCCGCTTTCAAGATTTTTATCCATCTGAACCTAGTATGGAGATTTCAGTTCACTTCCTGTCTCTGTGACAGCAGAATGAGAAATTATCCGGGCCATTGCCACTAGAGTAAGAAGATGGGAACAATAATAATAAGACTGGTCTACAATGAGAAAGGCTCGGAAACGAAAGTAGCTAAATTTGACCAGAATTGGGTCACTAGGAAAATTAAGTCCTGAGCATTAATTGGCTCCAGTTTCAAAGATACAGCTTCAGGTCAAAATTGCATCAAAATAATTCAAAATTACGAGGGGGATGTGTGATTATGCTCCATAACCTTTCTGCAAAATGTGATATAGCAATGAGAATGGTGCCGCACCAATCATTATAGATGTATCTTTTTATCGATACCAATAACATAACTTTGCACTAATTTATTGGTTTTTCATGTAACATTTTCATGCTTTTTGCATGAAAAACTGACAAGCTCTAACATCAGATTAAACGACAGGGCTACATCTTTATTCGGTATCTAAACTGAGCTTTTTGGCTTTTGTCTTGTTAAATGCAGTAGGATCATCCCTGGAGAGATTCCAGCAGTAATCGGTAAGCATTCAACTCCACCCACTTTCTCACATTTAAAAACCGGCCTTTTCCCGCCATCCGTCCCCTCACTCTTTGGCTTGAGAAAGAAGACCAGTTCTTCGAAACGTGTAGCCAGCTTTGACACTGTCACTCCTAACCCCCTACACCTCCATTACTCGCTCCCACCCGATCTACCGCACAGACACAATGCTCGCTGTTCCGGGCTCCCTGCTCGTGCCCTCGAGCGGTGTAGTCTCACTCCTCTCATTGGCTCACCCCGATCTCAGCATCCACCTCCAGGCAATCAACTCAACCACCGGCTTCCCCCGGACACTCTCCGCTTGCCAGCACTAGCCGCTCGTCAGCGGGCGATACAGGCCCCGCCCCTCCCGCACGTAGTGTTCAGGCTCACATCTACTGGCCTCTCCCAGCGGCCAGCACCTTCCAGACAGGCAGTCCTACACCACTCATGAGCCCGGTTACATCTCTCACAGATCGTTAAAACATCCACCAACCCGGTCCCCACCGTGCCTGCCACTCTCTACATCACGCCCCGACCCCCCATCTCAGATCCCTGCCACACTCAGCATCGGACCCAGGTTCCCAGTGACACTGAACCCTTCTCAGCCCCAACAATGTTCACACCCCCATCTCCCCACACACTACTTTGAGTGCCTATCACCCTTAGCAACCGTGGACTCCCATCCACACCTCACCGCTGATAACGCGCCAGTACTCACTCCTTGGTAAGTCTGATTGCCTTATTTGTTTTTGCCAATTCACCACTTGGTAGTGGCGCTTCTGTACTTCTTGTTTTTCCTAATTAACAAACGTCGGACACCCCGGTCCGCATTTCTAAGGAGCCGCACACCAAGTACTCTAACCCATACTCACACACCCTCACCTCAGTGTTAGCGCTGCATAAGGGGACATTTCTCCCAATTTTTCATGTTTTCATATGTTTCTTTCATGTGGACTGTATGCCCGACAGGAACGAATGGCAAAACATTGCCATTGTGTAAGCTTTTAGACTTGTTTTAGATGAATCTATCAACAATCTCCATTCACCTGGATTGTGGGTAATGTTAAGGGTTGTCATTAAGCCATCAATATCATTACAATAAACCAAATCACCTTCCACTAATTCCCTTGCCCTGATCCCCTATTTTGCTTCCAAAATATAGGTGGTATGCCTTTTTTACCACTGGCGTCATACTGCACTTTTGAGATGCAAATGTAACCCTTCCACAAATGTAGCAGAAGTTATATGCGTTGTTTACACAATTTCAAGGCATCTTGGCTTATGAGGGAAAATATCACGCAACTGTTTCTTGGTAATGTTAGACAATAACACTTTCACAAGCCACCAGATGTAACTGTATGATGCGTAGATCTGACCAAGACAAGACATGTACTTTGCAATAAAAGAACAATAAATTACAGGTAGGTAATAATCTTTAGTCTCAAAGTGAAGATAAATGTATACACTTCCATGTGGTACCATTTCATTGTTCTACCGTACTTTGTCAAGACGTTACAAGGCTTCATGATCATCAGATACCTCCCTCCCTTGTAGGCAAATACTGTATGCTCGCCTGTGTATAAATCTTTATTGTGAAATATCTTGAAAACTTTAGCCAACTAGCACCTTTATCACCTGTTTTCTAATTTATCTAATCAAAATATGTACGAATTAACACATTTTGTCTCGGAGGTCGATAATTTCCCAAAATTTGTAGACCAGCCTACTGTGACAGGTTCTAACCCTTCTATATTTTACTGAAAAGTGTTTTGTTGTTTCACAAAAAGTGAGATGAAGTCAGGGAGACTTCATCTCACTTTTTGGGATAACAGGGAAATAAAATATTGGAAAATGTTTTTCTTCTTCCCTAATCCATTAAAAACGAATACATTTTTTTCACAGGAGTTGAGCATTTCAAGAATTGAACAATAGAGTCATTTTTAATTGAGTTTAAGAAACGGTAAACATAATTAGTGGTTAGTGAACTCCAGCCAGAATGTTCTTGCAAGTCAAGTGTAAGCTAGAGAATTTTCTAGACACAAAATATTTGATCAGCATTCAGTAAATATGTGAAAAAAATGGCAATTAAAAGAAGAAAAATTATTTGTTTTTTAAAGCCCAACTCTACCATAGGCAGCCCAAAAGTCCTGGTACCAAGACAAAGACTAGCGACCAATAGCAGTGGAGGATGTGGAGGCCAGCACTGGGCTGCGGGGAAAGTTAGAAGAGGTTTTTTTTACCTTTTTTTAACATGTAGGGAAAGAGAGACATGCCAGTTGTGTGACCCATAGTTTACAAAAAAAGTTTCCAAAAAGACTTATAAAACCCAGTTTCCCAGCATAGATATAGTGATAACATAGTTTCCACAATGTTTATCTTCTGCTTTGCATGGGACCGTGGGCATTGATATCACTGTACACCCAGGGCTCATGGCTTGCATCTGTTAGCGAGTGGCCACAGGTCTTGACACCCAGACTACCTGCATTTTTTTCCTTCAGCACCACTTTTTCAATTGCTTGCTTCTGTCCCCAACTGCCCACTGCATGTCAGACCTGTATAGTGTACGTCGCCAGCATCGGGGCTGTTTAAACAGACTCCCGGCGACTTTTGCCGCCGGGACTCTGTTTAAACTTGTAGAGCCGACTGTCAGCTTTACAACAGAAGCAATTCTGGAGACTTACCTGTCGCCAGATCGCTTCTGTGTCCCGAAGAAGGGGCCGCCCCCCCCGCCGGACACCGCCGCCGTGCTTCACGGGCTCTGTTGCCCCTCCTACGGGCCCGGGACCTTGGTGTCTGCGGGGAGCTGGGGAGGAGGTTGACAAACTTCTGTTCATCGATCCCCTCCCCGTTCTATGGGACCAGGAGCGATGCAGATTGCATCACTTCTGGTCCCTGGGCTGTCAGTTCTGGTCTCCTGCAGCCCAGCTATAAGCTATTGAAGTGCGATCTGCACTTCAATAGCTTATTTCTAGTGTAAAGGTGACACTGGGGGTCTTTTGGACCCCCAGCATCACCTTAAAGAGTACCTGTTAACACCACCTGCTATCACATGGGGGGGCTTGTAAGCTAGTCGACATTGACTTCTAATGGAGGCTGTACGCCTCACCTCTGGCTTTTACATTGTACTGGCCTAGCCTCCCTAGAACATGAAGCCTTTCTCGAAAGTTCTTTTTTGGCATTAAAAATCTTTTCCTGGCATTCCTCCCTTCTAAATTAGTGCAGTCTTATTCTGATTGTGGATGCATGCACTTTGACACCAACTGTTGCAAGGGTTACCTAATTAGGAAAAACAAGAAGTACAGAAGCGCCACTACCAAGTGGTGACTTGGCAAAAACAAATAAGGGAATCAGACTTTGACGTAGCCAGCTTTGTTACTCGCTCCCACCCGATCTACCGCACAGACACAATGCTCGCTGTTCCGGGCTCCCTGCTCGTGCCCTCGAGCGGTGTAGTCTCACTCCTCTCATTGGCTCACCCCGATCTCAGCATCCACCTCCAGGCAATCAACTCAACCACCGGCTTCCCCCGGACACTCTCCGCTTGCCAGCACTAGCCGCTCGTCAGCGGGCGATACAGGCCCCGCCCCTCCCGCACGTAGTGTTCAGGCTCACATCTACTGGCCTCTCCCAGCGGCCAGCACCTTCCAGACAGGCAGTCCTACACCACTCATGAGCCCGGTTACATCTCTCACAGATCGTTAAAACATCCACCAACCCGGTCCCCACCGTGCCTGCCACTCTCTACATCACGCCCCGACCCCCCATCTCAGATCCCTGCCACACTCAGCATCGGACCCAGGTTCCCAGTGACACTGAACCCTTCTCAGCCCCAACAATGTTCACACCCCCATCTCCCCACACACTACTTTGAGTGCCTATCACCCTTAGCAACCGTGGACTCCCATCCACACCTCACCGCTGATAACGCGCCAGTACTCACTCCTTGGTAAGTCTGATTGCCTTATTTGTTTTTGCCAAGTCACCACTTGGTAGTGGCGCTTCTGTACTTCTTGTTTTTCCTAATTAACAAACGTCGGACACCCCGGTCCGCATTTCTAAGGAGCCGCACACCAAGTACTCTAACCCATACTCACACACCCTCACCTCAGTGTTAGCGCTGCATAAGGGGACATTTCTCCCAATTTTTCATGTTTTCATATGTTTCTTTCATGTGGACTGTATGCCCGACAGGAACGAATGGCAAAACATTGCCATTGTGTAAGCTTTTAGACTTGTTTTAGATGAATCTATCAACAATCTCCATTCACCTGGATTGTGGGTAATGTTAAGGGTTGTCATTAAGCCATCAATATCATTACAATAAACCAAATCACCTTCCACTAATTCCCTTGCCCTGATCCCCTATTTTGCTTCCAAAATATAGGTGGTATGCCTTTTTTACCACTGGCGTCATACTGCACTTTTGAGATGCAAATGTAACCCTTCCACAAATGTAGCAGAAGTTATATGCGTTGTTTACACAATTTCAAGGCATCTTGGCTTATGAGGGAAAATATCACGCAACTGTTTCTTGGTAATGTTAGACAATAACACTTTCACAAGCCACCAGATGTAACTGTATGATGCGTAGATCTGACCAAGACAAGACATGTACTTTGCAATAAAAGAACAATAAATTACAGGTAGGTAATAATCTTTAGTCTCAAAGTGAAGATAAATGTATACACTTCCATGTGGTACCATTTCATTGTTCTACCGTACTTTGTCAAGACGTTACAAGGCTTCATGATCATCAGATACCTCCCTCCCTTGTAGGCAAATACTGTATGCTCGCCTGTGTATAAATCTTTATTGTGAAATATCTTGAAAACTTTAGCCAACTAGCACCTTTATCACCTGTTTTCTAATTTATCTAATCAAAATATGTACGAATTAACACATTTTGTCTCGGAGGTCGATAATTTCCCAAAATTTGTAGACCAGCCTACTGTGACAGGTTCTAACCCTTCTATATTTTACTGAAAAGTGTTTTGTTGTTTCACAAAAAGTGAGATGAAGTCAGGGAGACTTCATCTCACTTTTTGGGATAACAGGGAAATAAAATATTGGAAAATGTTTTTCTTCTTCCCTAATCCATTAAAAACGAATACATTTTTTTCACAGGAGTTGAGCATTTCAAGAATTGAACAATAGAGTCATTTTTAATTGAGTTTAAGAAACGGTAAACATAATTAGTGGTTAGTGAACTCCAGCCAGAATGTTCTTGCAAGTCAAGTGTAAGCTAGAGAATTTTCTAGACACAAAATATTTGATCAGCATTCAGTAAATATGTGAAAAAAATGGCAATTAAAAGAAGAAAAATTATTTGTTTTTTAAAGCCCAACTCTACCATAGGCAGCCCAAAAGTCCTGGTACCAAGACAAAGACTAGCGACCAATAGCAGTGGAGGATGTGGAGGCCAGCACTGGGCTGCGGGGAAAGTTAGAAGAGGTTTTTTTTACCTTTTTTTAACATGTAGGGAAAGAGAGACATGCCAGTTGTGTGACCCATAGTTTACAAAAAAAGTTTCCAAAAAGACTTATAAAACCCAGTTTCCCAGCATAGATATAGTGATAACATAGTTTCCACAATGTTTATCTTCTGCTTTGCATGGGACCGTGGGCATTGATATCACTGTACACCCAGGGCTCATGGCTTGCATCTGTTAGCGAGTGGCCACAGGTCTTGACACCCAGACTACCTGCATTTTTTTCCTTCAGCACCACTTTTTCAATTGCTTGCTTCTGTCCCCAACTGCCCACTGCATGTCAGACCTGTAGCACAATTGTAGTATCAACCCTATATCATGACATGGCAAGACATATGCTATCACACTACACCTAAGTTGCTACAGCAACTCCCAAAACTGCTGCCCGTACCCAATAAGAGACCACACCGAGTTGGAATATAAAATGGCTGTAGCAGCCGTTTATTACAAAATAATAATTATCTTATAACAAAATAGGGAATATAAAATGGCTGTAGCAGCCGTTTATTACAAAATAATAATTTTATTATAACAAAATAGAATATAAAACATTAACTTATACCAGTTTACTGAACATATTCCTATCAATAGGGCTGAGGTCTGTGAAGGCGAAACAACTGGCCCCTAGCCGCAACTCACCGGCTCAGGGACGGCAAAGTACCTAACCGCAGATACCTCTTACCCTCACTCTTTGACCTCTCTCTGCAGGACCTGCCATAGCAACAAGGAAGACCTCACCCTTGGACGCGACCCCCCACCCGCAGAGCCCTGAGAATGCCATCCTCCAGACCCAGAAACCACATGTCAGTACCAACGGCATTGAGATGTATGCCATCACTCCGTAGGTAATGCCATGTATTTAACTCAAGCTGCCGGTGTCGCACCACAATACCTCCGTTCCTAGCAACGAACCGCCCCACCTCTTTATTGACTTTAATTTGGGCTTTGTTTAACCGGTTGACCGACCGCGCCAAAAGCCTTGAGGTGCGGGCCACAATCTCCGACCACACGATAATCAGATCAGGAAAGGATGCGCGTAGCCTCAGATAATCGTATTTCGATATCTCTGATTAGCTCGCGCATGGAGCGAAGCCCGAAGTCATTACCGCCCACATGTAACAGAAGGACATCCGGCACCCTGTCTAGTCTGGCATACCTGTGGACCTAATGGGATAACGCGACTCCACAACATCTCCGGAAAACCTACCCATCGAACCGTAGCAACACTCCTATGCAGGCCAAGCTGTCTGCCATCGGGACGAACGTCCGCACTTAGGGCCCCCCAAACTACATAGGAATGCCCCATTATTCAGACGAGACCGGGACCCAGAAATAAACAAAATAAAACCATAGCAGGCCACAGCAACAAAAATACCCCAACTACAATGCATACACAATAGAAATAACAACACGCAAAAAGACAAAGTCTAAGCCAAATGAGGACGAATGTATAGCCGGTACCTGTTGGATTCCCATCACCCAATACGCTTCACCACGGCTTCATCAAGACCCCAGCTGGCAGCCTCCGTGGCGGCACCAATCCGGAAGGAATGGGAAGAAAAAATTGTCAGATTGAAACCAGCCCTGGCTAAGCACTTCCTAAAAACTGAAACAAAATGGAACCTGGATAGGGGAGTGCCCTCGGCGTGAACCAGAAAGGAACCCACACTATGGGGGCGAATCACGGCAAAACACTGTACTGCCAAGACCGGACAAAGTAAAGACCCCGGACACTGGGAGCTCAATGTCAGATTTAGCTATCAGGGAACCCTTCCCAAATCTCCTGACCCAAGCCACGGCCGCGTCAAAAGACGTATATGAGACTGCGCATGCTGCAGGTCGATCGCATCATTCACCGATCCACCTTTTTGAATGAGATAAATGATGGATCAGACGAAATGTGTGCGGTTCCTTCTTAGGGACAACCCCCAGAGGAGAGACCACCAAATTACTGAACGGTGGAGAAGAAAAGGGGCCCCCCATGCAACCTAAATTAACTTCCTTTTGTAATTTGTGGGAAACAACCTCAGGATGAAGGAGATCAGATTTTTTTTTTTTTGCGAATGTGGGAATAACCGCCATGGAACTAGGAATACGAAAACCGTCTGTAAAACCCGATTCTAACAGTAGCGCCAATACCCGGTCTATTGGATATCTAATAGGATATCTATTTAGAAAGGAACGCATCCCTTCCACCCTCACCAGAGTCATCCCTCTTCCCTGCAGCATCGCTGGGACGCCCTTTGCCTTGCTTAAAACACCTGGAGAGGGGATGACTACCTCTGCAACTGGAACACCCATGTTTGAAGCGGCAACCGCTTCCAAACCTGCAAGTTCCCTCATTATACTGCCAACAAAAGCCTTTTCTGCGGGCGACCAGTTGTCCAGAGGAGGTCGAACCACCAGTCGCCCTCTGAAAAAATGGGGTAGGGGCCCTAGCTGAGGTCATTAGCTTCATCCAGAGGCTAATGTCCTTGTGGTCCCAGCGAATCGACGTCCTGATTGCTTTGCGCTGACGAAACTGTTCGTCGTAGCGCAGCCACGCAGTACCTCCATAAACTCGATGTGCCTCACCTATTGCATGCAGATAACAAAAAAGGGGGGAGCAGTGTTTTCGGCTCCTTCCCCCCGAAGACACTAGCTAATATGACAAACACCTGCAACCAATTGGAAAGCTCTGAGGAATGAGCCAGAACCGTCGGTTTTCTGCGTCCTCTTATTTGTTATCATTGGGTTTAATCCTGTCCAAATTAAGTTTTTCTAGTGGTAGTAGAGAAAAAATTTCAACATATTCCCCTTTCCATATTTTTTCTCTTACTTCTGATTTTAAGTGGGAGCCTAAGGGGCCTTCGAAGCACATATAAACTTTGCAGCGGGCAGAATCAGCTAAACGAACCACATCTGTTGTCTTTTCACTGGACTTACCAGAACCATTGTCCCCATCAGACATCCTGGTTGCCTCCGTGGAAGTGGGAACCGCATCAAAAACCAGGCTGAGCGATTAAAGTGGGCAAACTCACCTCTTGAGAAATCGTCCATGGCAACCAGGCCTCCACCAAGGCGTCGCCGAGGAGGGTCCCGCGGAAAAGGTCTGTAATAAGTTTTGCAAACCCCTTTGTAAGAGGTTGTGCATGGCTCTAGGTTCATTTGAAACAGCGTGCTCATTGGGACCCTGTTTAAGTACACCCATGGGAGTTGTGACCGACGGCCTTGCTAACAAACCCCCCTGAATTTTTGGGGTGGTATTTGATGTGGAAAATGCTACCTCGCCTGGCCGCCTTGCAGTATTGCCTGAAGCCATGCATACCCCCACATTCTGACCGCCTGCTGTAATGACTGATGCACTGTGTAAAGGGACCCCCGAATCCCCCCAACATAATTATTTAAAACCTGCATGAGAAAATCAGGGTTAGGAAATGCTGCCTCACCTGGCTGATTAGGAGGTCTCCCAACAGCCGTCGGTTCCAGAGCCTGCGGGACATCCACTTCTGGGGCTTCATCTTCAGAGGCCGACACCTCCCCCTTGGATATGCCGGTCTCTTCTGTGACGACAGGCACACCAGGAACCAGAGCGCTGGCTGCCGAGGGCCCGGTGCGATCGCCGGTGACGTCCCGGCCTATTCCCCCTCTTCTTGGAGGGCCCACGACTTGGGACATGATACCCTTGCGGTGCCCGCTCAGCCGAGCC